>NC_133658.1:738425531-738725531 GCF_037893015.1 Macrotis lagotis
TTTAAACTCTCTTGTAGCTTCTTATGAATCTCATTTTGACATTTGTACAATCTGTGAACTGCCTCATTTCTTTTATAGAATAAAGATGAAATGAAATAATGAATGCACATGCTTTAAAAACTATTCAAATATAATGTATTATTGTGACTGCCCTCTCCCTACATTTAAGTACTATAGACATTATGTACTAACAATCTATTTATATATTCGTGAATATTAAGAATTCAGAATAGTATGCAGCTTGCTTGTGAGCAACCTAGTAAAGGAAAATATCTTGAGGATTTGGGTCATAAAATTTAAGAATAATATACACAATGTCAGATACAACTAAAGGTCAAAATAATAAAGCCACCACACCTATTAAGATCCTTATCACTTTTTCTGGACTGTTGTGAGAGCTTCCTGAAGTGGACAATATCCTTTCAATATCCTGCTACCTGTAATTCATCCTTTGCATAGTTGCTATAGTAAACTTCCCAAAATATCAGTCTCTACATTTTATTCTTTTTGCATCTAGAATAAAATATAAATATCTTTTTATTATTTAAAACTCCTCGGAGTCCAGATATGGAGGATGTCTCAATGCCAATAATAAATTAAAAAATCTTTGCTAAGTTTAGCAATAAATGCCTTTTTTGTTCCTGGTAATTAGGGATATAAACACAAAAAAGTAACAATTCATATTATAATAAGCCTGTATTTCAAATCCATCAAGAGATGCTATGTGAGATATACAGGAAGGTCTTGACCAACTGGAGTCATCTGAGGAGGTTGCCTAGAGGAGGCGACATTGAAATTGAATTTTAGATGTATAGGAATCTCACAGTTAGAGGAAAATGTGATGGATTCTTCATGCATATGGTCTATAGTAAGTAAAGACTTGGGAAGAGGAAATTTAGAGGTATGAATGAGGGTGATGCTTTGGTACAATTTGAATAGGATATAGAATATGTGGCAGTGATGAGTATGAGATAAACTAATGGAGGTAGCCTGGTACCTGATTATGGAGAACTTTTACTATCAAGAAAAGAAAATTAAATGTTACATGAAATGCAAAGGAGACACTTTGAGCTGGGTGACTCACTCAGTCTGTGCCTTAGGAAGGTAAGTCTGACATTAGGATTAAAGGAAGCTTGCTGTGTTGGAGAGAATGGAGGTCCATAGACCTGTTAAGAATAAATCATAATCTTTATGTTGCAAACAAAATTGAAAATGGTAATGACAATACTTTCATAGTATCAATGGAATTAATAAGGAAGGAAAGATGCAAGAAATATTGTAAAAGAGGACACAAAAAGACTTGCTAGTTGATTGAATATGAGAAGAGAGAAAAAATATGTATTTAAAAATTATATTAAGATTTTGATTATGGAAGAATAGGCAAATGACAGTACATGAAAGATACAATTAAATTTAAAAAGGAGCTTTTAGGGAAAAAAGCATCAAACTATATTTTGAACATGTTAAACTGTGGTACCTCCCAACTTGTTGCAGTAAAAAACGTTGTGATGATACAATTTTTAAATTGGGACTATGAGTTAGTATTTGAGATTGATGAGTACTGAGATGCTAAATCATAACACACACATGACAAAATAGTGTAAGATAGAGCTAAAAGACAGTATGTTGTGGAAAACGTTGAATAATAGACTAAGATATTTGAACTTTATTTATTAAGCTACAGGGAGTCACTGAACATTACAGCTCAAACATTTCAATTGCCCCTTTTATAGATGAAGAAACAGTTAAATAAAATAGTAAAATAATATCAAAGATCACATTGATTTTAATGATCATAGTTGTCTGAATCTTGAGTATTAATCCAATGGAGTTTGTTTATTGTTTGTAGCTCTTAAATTGAATATAAATAATTGTATAAATTCAAGTCTGTATTTCTGATTTACTCAGACATATCACCTCTAAGGCCATTTAGCTAATTACTTAAATATATTAATGCCACCCAGTGGTGAAATTGGTAACTTCAACTGTCTCTAGTTAGACAATATATGTGTATATTGCAGAAATGTAAAATAAAGTATATTCTCTATCACATATGCCAATAAGTTGATATTTACTGTGAGGATATCTACAATTAAAATAATATCTGGTGATTTTGACAATGGATTTTGAGGTAATTTACATAGAAAAAAATTGCTATAAAGATGGAATGAAGTAACATGAGATATACTCCATTGTATCAAACTAAAATAGAAATGGAAATCACCAGGCCATATCTAAGAATTCCGGGGGGTCACATATTGATGCATAATACCACATAGTAACAATGTTGATATTGTAATACATTTTTATTTTTTTTTTGTTTCATTTTTTTCAATTAAAGCTTAATCTGGTTCTGGTCTACACAATAGTGGCTGAAGGCCACCCTGTGGCCCATAAGACATCATTGTTCCATACCTCTAATGTGGTGGAAATTAAATTCTACTTCATGCAGATATTACTTCTGATATTCACAAACTATAATCCTTGGTCATTCATTCTACCACTTTAATTCTTGGTTTACTTATCAGTTAAATGGGGAGATGGTGGAGTGATGGTCAGAATTAGCATTTACCTTTGCAGTGTTGTGGGGATCAAGTATACAAACACACACACACACACACACACACACACACACACACACACACACACACACATACTTACCCAAAATTCTTGGTATAGTTTTAAGATTTAAAACTTACAATAAAACTTTTGGGACCCTCTGCATGTATAGCCTTTGTAACAGCAAAGGGCTACCAAAATGTAAACAATTATGATGTGAAAGAAGAACATTTATCCAAATGACCTAATGGAAAAAGGGATGAAATTAATGAATAAAGAAAATATTTAATGTCTTTAAAATATGAAGAGAGAGATTGCTATGGATACTCACCTAATTCAGTTTCTAGGTAATTTTATGTTCTCTGAGTAAGTCTATCATTAAACCAACACCACCCCGCCCCCATCTTAACCCTGAACAGTCAGTCTGTCTTCTTTCTTTTCCCTCAAATTTCAAATGGTTCCTCTATGATATAAATTTGAGACTAGATGTCATACCCATGCTTTTTAGAGTTCTTACATCATGCCAAAGTCTTTTGTTTTGTATTTGTTTTCAGTATGTTTTGCATTTTCTCATTTTTGTACATATAAATTAGTAGATTCATTTGAACTCAGAAACTTTCCCTGGCATTTCTCTCTGGAATGAAATGGTTCATTAGAATATGGAGACACTACCACATTTATATGTATCTGCATTGTTTATTGCTCATTAAAGGGAGTTTTGCTAATACTCTGCAACTGACCATAGTATTGTATTTTCTCATTTTTTTTCTATTTTTTGGAATATGAATTAATAAGTAAAATAAATAAAAAGTATTGCAGGCATGATGCTTAGTTCTAGGGTTGAAAATGCAATAGGACATTTCTATAATCAAAGCTCTTAAGAAGAGAAGAAAGCACAGATATAAAAGTGGTACCTAGGGCTGAAATTAAAATGATAGTGAATGAAGCTTGGGGAGACAATTGACTGATGTTCCTTTCCTAGGACTAATTATAGTCTTGATTTCATTATTATGCTCTGAAGAAAATGTAGAGAAGACAGTGAGGGGATCTAAAGAGTGGCAAGGAAAAAACATGGTTGGATTATTGAACTCTGCTAGAAATAGTGAGTTATAAACAATCAGCTTAGCCCACACCCATAGCTGAACATTCCCAGCTATCTGAATCATTTCCTTTTAGCACCCAGAACTAAAATCCAACCAGCCATTGTTTTTCAATGTTTTATTTAATTATTTATTAATTTTTTTGTGGCAAAATTTAAAGAATTAATTATTTTTATTTATGGAAGTAAACAAGTATTTTCACAATGTAGCATAATAAAAATTATTTAACATGAAATTACAAATCTACTATATACAACTTGTTATAGATATAAAGATATATATATATATATATATATATATAAAAGCAACTTGCTATATATAAAAAGGTAAATATATAATAAAGGTATCATGTACTTTTATTTTTTTCCTTTTTTCACCCCTGAGATGAATATCATTAAACACAAATATATGTTTATTTTTAAATATACACAAATACTACAACAGATATGTGTATATATGCAAATATATACAGAATTAAACAAATATATCAATTAATCTTTACATACTATTATATATCAGTCCATTCTCTGGATGCAGTTGACAATTTTCTTCATATGTCATTTATAGTTAATTTGGTTATTTATAATAATCAAATTGATGATTCACTTAAAGTCATTTTATAAAAAAAAATTCCTGTTTCTATATTTGGTGTGCTCATGGTTCTGTTCATTTCACTTTTTATTATTTCATGTAAGTATTTCCATTTGATTCTTTATAATGTATTTTATTATATTATTATTCCATTATATTCAGCTACTACAATTTGTTTAACCATTCACTTATATGTGCCTCCTCTTTGCTTCTAATTCATTGCTATCCCTCCTACCCCATTCTTCCATAATTATTTTGTGGTAAATAAAATTTTTTTTCTTTTCAGAAATCTCTTTGGAGTATAGGATTGGTTGAGTACTTTCTGGGTCAAAACAATGCACAATTTTATCACTTTATTTTCATAATTTGAAAATGACTATACTGATTCACAGTTCCATCAAAAATGAACGAAACTGCTTACCTTCCCACCACCTCCAACATTAACTTTTATTAATAATGAAGAAATTTTCTTTTAATAACTTCTTATCTTTTTGATATTTATCTAATGGAGAAATGTATTTAATTAAAACACATAAAAATATGTGTAAACTTATTGGGCTGGAGATATGTGGATAGGTGAATAGTTGTATGTATGCATATACACAGTTTTATATATATATATATATATGTGTGTGTGTATATATATTATATATAAATATATTATGTATTAAATATAAATATATAATATGTAAACATATATTAGAACAATGAAAATGCATATGAATAGTTGCATATATAGGAATATCTATAAATATGTGTGTATTTGTATATATATATATATGTATATATATGTAACATCACATACTTATCTGAGAAATTTGATACAGATCACGTCCTTTCTTATCTGAAATACATTAATTTTGTTGGTGCAAAAGTTTTTACAGTTTAATACAACCAAAATTATCTGTTTTATCTTTCATAATTGTTCCTATATCTTGTTAGGCAAAGAATGCATCTTCCAACCCATAGTTGTGAATAGTATATAATTTAGTTTTCTTCTCATTTATTATAATATTATCTATAATAATAAAGTGACATAATGATTTAGAAAGGTGTAAGGAGCGGATCTAAGTCTAAATTCTGCCAAACTCCTTTCCAATATTTATATAATTTTTAAATCAAATAAATTTTTTCCTATATAATTTATATTTTATACCTTATCAAAAAACTGTTTTATTGGCTGCCATATGATTATGTTATCTATTCTATTCTATTCTATTCTATTCTATTCTATTCTATTGATGTATTTATCTATTTTAATCAAAATCAGATAATTTTTGATGATTACTGTTTTAATATAGTTTAAGGAGAACCATTCCTTCATCTTTGTCACTTTGTTAGTATTTTCTTTGATATTCTAAATCTTTCTTATCTGATTTCCAAACTAATTTTGCTATTTTATTAATTGATCTCCAAAGAACAGCTCATTGGAAATTCAATTGATCTAGCTTTAAAATAGTAAATTAATTTTGCTAGTATTATAATTTTCACCATGTCATGACCCAACAATGAATAATAAATATTTTTCCAACATTTGAAATGTCCTTTGCTTATTGAAGGAACATTTTATAATTGAATAAACAAATATTTTATATGCCTTGATAGAGTGGTCCCCAGATATTTTATGCTTTTCATAAGGAATATGAATGGAATTTCTTTCTATTTTTGCCTCAAAGATGCTGATATATAGAAAGGATATTACAATGGCTGATTTTTTACTATTTATCTGTAACCTGCAACTTTGTTGAAATTATATATTTTTAATATTGGTATCCCTAGGGCAGCTAGGTGGCATAGTGGATAAAGCACTGGCCCTGGAGTCAGGGGTACCTGGGTTCAAATTCGGTCTCAGACATTTAATAATTACCTAGCTGTGTGGCCTTGGGCAAGCCACTTAACCCCTTTGCCTTGCAAAACAACAACTATAACAAAAAAAAAAAAAATATTGGTATCTCTAATGATTCCATAGGGTTTCTAAGTAACACTAATGTCAAAAGTAAATAGAAATCATTTTATATTCTCTACCTATCTTTCCACTTTTAAATTTCTTTTTCTTAATTTATTGCTATTGCTAACATTTCTATTTTATATATAATAAAATATTAAACAGAAAGTGGGGATTTTTGTCTTCCATTTATTATTCAGAATGTTCTTTATTGTATCCACCTTGTATATCATGCTTTCTTTAGTTTTTAGATGTTTTATAATATTAAAAATGTCCCTTTATACTTATAATTTGAAAATCATATACATATATAAGCATATGTTTGATGAAATTCTGTGAATCTATCAGAACAAGGAATATATATATATTCTCTCTTTTGGTAGTTATAAAGAGTTTTATTTCTTTTTCTGAAACTGAATTATTACAGATTTCTTTTTAGTCTTCTGTTAGTCTAATTGTTTTATGTTTTTAAGGAATTCCTCTATTTATTTTGTGTTCCATTAACAACAACAACATTGTGAAGTGATAAACTATGATGGATGTAGTTCCTCTCAACAAATCAGTGAACAAGGACAATACTAAGATACTTGTTATCCATAACCAGAGAAATAACTATGGAGTCTGAATGCAGAGCACAGCATACTATTGTACTTTTATTAACTTTTAATAAATTTCATTTTTTTTCTTTCTCGTATTTTTCCCCCTTCCTTCTGATTCCTCTTTAAAAACATAATTAATACAGAAATATGTTAAACATAATTTTAAATTGTTCACTGCCATGGGGAGGAAGGAAGGGAAGGGAAGTTAGAAGAAAAATTTGGAATTTGAAAGCTTGAAATGGATGAATATTGAAGACTATCTTTACATGTAATGGAAAAATATTTCTTTTATGTTTGTTTTTATATGTGAATATTCATAGCAGGTTCTGAGAATTTTTTTTCATTTTGAGTTATTTCAACTTGCTCATGAACTATTTTATATATTTTATTTTTTGCCCTTTTTATCATATTGGCTAAAGGTTTGTCAAATTCATTTGGGTTTTTAAAGAACACCTTTTAATTTTATTTTTTATTCTTAAATTTTATTTTGGTTTCTAGTTTAATCTCTCCCCCCACACTTTTAATATATCTTCTTACATGCTCATTTTATTGTTTATTGTTTATTTTTATTTGTTGGTTTTCTAATTTTTAGCAGTACTTGTACATTTCAATAATTTCCTCTAATGTATTTTGTTAATATTTTGCAAATGTATATTTCCAGTTATGTATTTTTCTTCACAAGGAATATTTTAGCTTCATCTTAGAAGTTTTTATTTGTTTTCTTCATTATTTTGTCCATATAATTATACATTCTGACTGATGTTTTTGGTTGATCTACTCACTATTTAGGATTTCTTTAAGTTTCTGTTGAGTTGTCTTTTTCCTTATTATATTGAAATAATTGCCTTTTTTCATTTAATAGTCATTATACAATTCTCTCTCTCTCATTATTTGTAAGGTATATGAGTCCTAATTCACGGTTAATTTTCATAAAAGTTCCATTTGGTGCTAAAAATATATAGACATTACTAATCTCATTTTTTTAAGTTTTTGCAAGGTAAATGGGGTTAAGTGGCTTGCCCAAGGCCACACACCTAGGTGATTATTAAGTGTCTGAGACAGATTTGAACACAGGTACTCTTGACTCCAAGGTCAATGCTTTATCCACTATGCCACCTAGCTGCCCCACTAATCTCATTTAGAAGATACCATATGTATTAGTTTTGCTTTCTCCAGGAACTCTTCTATAGCTTCCATTTTGTTTATCTTTCAGTTATATTTGCTCATAACTAATAAACATTAAAATCGCCTATCACTTTTCTATTACTATGATGTTTTATAGCTCAATTAATTTTTCAATTATAGATTTAGCTGCTAAGAAATTTGGAGAATGTGATTTTTATTGTACTATATTTTCCTGTCTTTCCTGTCTTCATGTCTTTTTGTATTGAACTGAAAAAAATTTGCATCACTCTCGTAAACATTAAAGCATCAAATTAATGAAAGTTATTGATAATGAATTTTTTTTCTTTAGCTTTTTCTGATAACATGATTTTTATTCTCACTTTTTTGATTCACCTAGTACATAAAAATTTATTCCAGTAGTACATTTTTATTCAAGGTATGCCTTTATTTTTTTATGTGTTTCTTATGTATAGACTGTGGGGTTAGTTTTGTCACCCAATCTGTCACTCTTTTGCGATTGTTTAACCTATTCATCATTTTAGTTATGAGTTATGGCTATATTTTTATTTGTCTCTTTTTTTAAATTAATATTTATTACTCATTTTTCTTTGTAAAGTTAGAACTTTGCCTTTTCAGTCATTTGAATTAACCTATTTTAAGAAAGTTCTTTTTCATGTTGGCTCTCATTTAAGACCTAATTTATTAGAGGTAGCTATTATGGCACAGTGGATAGAACACTGACCTTGGAGTCAGGAGGTTAGGAATTCAAATCTGATCTCCAGACATTTATTAGTTGTATGAACTTGAACAAGTCACTCAACACTGATTGTCTCACATCAAGGATCATCTCCAGTCATTCTATCTAGTCACTGATTCATTTGACTCTGGTGGAGAAAATGGGGCCCGTGACTTAAGACACTTCACTAAAATCCAGTTCATGCTTGATGTGGCATCACCTCCCTGGTGGTCTTCTTCGTAAAAAAAAAAAGGACAAAAACCCAAATATAACCAATTTATTATTTCTTTCCTTGTTTTTAGAATTTTGTTTACTTATTTAGTCATTTTTCTATTTTTTTAAAGTTATCTGTTACTCCTTTTTTCCTCTGAGTTAAGCAGTCAAGGAAAATTCTCATCAATTTTTGAGGGGCTTGCTAGTTTTAAAATTTTCAATTAATGTACCTTTTTTCTTAAAACTCATTCCTTTATTTTCTTTCATTATTTCTGTTTATGTGCATATTAGGGTTTTACTCTTTTTTATAATGTGCAAAAATATTTATTTTTTAAAATTTTTATTTAATCTTATTTTGTACAAATATTGTTTTTATACGTTACTAAAATATTCTTGTTTAAGAGTAAACATAATACACTCTCCCCATAAAAATATAGAACAGTATAAGTGATAAAGTAAAGAAAAGAGAAAAAAATTAAAATTAAAATTACTACTACTACTACTAATAATAATAATTGCAGCCAGGTGGCGCAGTGGACAGAGCATGGGCCCTGGACCCAGGAGCACCAAAGCCCAAATTCGGCCCCAGACACAAAATAATCACCCCATTGTGTGACCCCAGGCAAGCCACCTCAACCCCATTGCCCTCAATCCCTCCCCCCAAAAAGACTCCATATAAAATAAAATAATAATAATAATCATAGTAGTGTTGCCAGGTGGCACAGTGGATAGAACACCAGCTCTGGAGCTAGGAGCACCTGGGTCCAAAATCCGGGCCTCAGACACCCAACAGTCACCCAGCTGTGCAGTCCTAGACAAGCCACCCAGCACCAATTGCCCTGCAACCCCCCAAATAATAACAACAACAACAACAACAACAACAACAAATGTGCTTCAGTCTGTGTTCCAATACCTCCAGCTCATTCTTTGTGATAAGTCCATCACAAAAGCTACTTCCTTATTTTTCCACCATTGCCATTGCTGATCGCAACTCCCTCCATTCATACCTCCCCACTACCATATACTATATTTTCTCTCTCCTTTCGCTCTGTCCCTCTTCTTAAATGTGCTGTAGGGTAGCTGAATGGTGCAGCAGACAGATCCCCGGCCTTGGAATCAAGAGGCCCCAAGCCCACATATCATCCCTTAGGCCCAGCATCTACCTGACCCTGTGGTCCTGGACAGGCCATCCAATCCCAGCCCCTTGCAAGAAATAAAAAAGAAAATATGTTATATCTGACCACTCTCCCCCCATGGTCCATCCTCTCCTCCATCTCTCACATCCCTCCCTTCCCCGTCCCCCTTCTTTCCTTCTTACTTTAGATGTCTATACCACATTGAGTATATATGCTGTTTCCTCTCCTAGCCACCTCTGATGAGAGCAAAGTTTCCCTCATTCCCCCTTGCCTTCTCCCCTCCCATATCATTGGAATAGCTCATTGTAATAAAAAATCTTATTATATAAAATATCTTAGCCTATTCCTCCTCTCCTTTTTCTTTCTCATATTACATTTCCCTTTTGTACATTGACTCCATTTTCATACTATTATTATACCTTCAAATTCAGCTCTCTCCTTTGCTTCATCTATAAAAGCCCCTTCTACTTGCTCTATTAAATGAGAAGGTTCATATGGGTATTATCAGTATCATTTTTCTATGCAGGAATACATGTAGTTTATCATCATTAAGTTCCTCATATTTCCCCCTTCTCCTCCACTCTCTATACTTTACATGAGTCCTGTATTTGAAGATCAAACCTTCTGTTAAGCTCTGGCCATTCCAATGGGAACACTGGAAATTCTCCTGGAAGAGGATGTTCAATTTTGCTGGGTAGTTGATTCTCGGTTGCATTCCAAGCTCTTCCAAGCCCTATGAGCTTTTAATGTAGTTGCTGCTAAGTCCTGTGTGATCCTGACTGCAGCTCCACAATATTTGAATTGTGCCCTTCTGGCTGCTTGTAATATTTTCTCTTTGACTTGGGAGTTCTGGAACTTGGCTATAATATTCCCGGGGGTTGTTTTTTTTCTTTTTTTGATCTCTTTCTCAGGGAGATCAGTGGATTCTATCAATTTCTATTTTGCCCTCTGCTTCTAGGATATCAGGGCAATTTTCCTGTAGTAATCCCTGAAAATTATGTCAAAGCTCTTTTCCTGATCATGATTTTCAGGTATTCCAATAATTTTTAAATTATCTTCCCTGAATCTTTTTTTCCATATCAGTTGTTTCTTCAATGAAATGTTTCATATTTTCTTCTAATTTTTCATTCATTTGGTTTTGAAATATTGTGTTCTGACTTCATGTAAAGTCAGCAGCCTCCCTCAGTTCCATTCTATATCTGAAGGATTTGTTTTTCTCAGAGAGCTTTCTGATTTCTTTTTCCATCTGGCCAGTTCTTCTTTTGAAGCACTTTTCTCCTCAATAACTTTTTGAACTCTTTTATCCATTTGACCTATGCTGGCTTTTAACATGTTATTTTCTTCAGCATTTTTTTTTTTTTTGGATCTCCTTGACTAAGCTGCTGACTTCTTTTTTTTTAAGTTTTTTTTTTTTTGCAAGGCAATGGGGTTAAGTGGCTTGCCCAAGGCCACATGGCTAGGTAATTGTTAAGTGTCTGAGGCCAGATTTGAACTCAGGTACTCCTGACTACAGGGCCCGGTGCTCTATCCACTGCGCCACCTAGCTGCCCCTGCTGAATTCTTTTTCATGTTTTTCCTGCATTTCTCTCATTTATTTTCCCAATTTTTCTTTGATCTCCCTCATTTGAATTTCAAAATCATTTTTGAGCTCTGTCATAGCCTGAGCCCACTATCTGTTTTTCTTGGAGTCTTTAGTACAGGAGCTTGTACTTCCTCATCTTTTGACTGAGCGTTTTGATCCTTCTTGGGCTCATAGGCAAAATATTTCTCAATGGTGTTCCTCTTTTTTTCTCTGTTGACTCATTTCTCCAGCCTGTGCCTGGTTTTGGGGTGCTTCCTGAGCTTTTGAATATTATTGGGGCACCCCTCACAAGTATCTCCATGTGTAAAGCTCTGTCTTCCCTCCTGGTCTGTGAATGACCACAAGCGCACCCCTCTGCCATGGGACTGAGGTGGGGGGGGGGGGGCTATTTTTCTATGGGCAGGCCTAGACTGCGATCAGAATCTGAATGTGGTCAGAGCTCCAGAGTCCTGTTCCAGGGACAGAGGACAGACCTCTGCATTCTTTATCCACTCCCCCACCTAGGCTCAGCACTCATGCCTGGGGGCTCCTGCTTACCAAGCTCTGGCTGCTTCAGGTTCCTGGGTCTGGACTGCCATGGCCAAGCTGCTTGCTGAGTGCCCTGAGGGCTGGGCTTCAAGCACTTGCTCTGGCAGAGGTCCCCCCACTGATCCCCCAAGTTTTGCCCAGTGCTCCCCATAGTGTAGGTCAGGACACTGCCCCCTGCTGCCATGAGCTGTGGCTCCCAGCTCCCTGGGGCTGCGTCTGGAGGCTGAAGTGTCTTCCCTCTGGTGGCCACCCCTCTAACCCGGGGGAGCCGAGACTTTCCACTCTTTACCTTGGGCTGGAAAACTGCCTCACTGAATCCCTCTGTGGATTCTGTCTCTCAAAACTTCAGTTAGAGTCATAATTTTATGAGTTTTGAGAGAGAGCACCTAAGATAGGATGCTTTTCATGTGGCAATATGGGCTCCACCCTTTATTCTTTATTTCATGATATTTGTACTCATTACACATTCTTTAGACTCTGTATTTCTCTAGGAATTAAAGTTTGCAAGTTATGTATTTTGAAATCTCTGTTTTGAATGTGTCCCCATGCCATTGCTTCAGGTGATAGAAAGAAATACCATCACATGATAGGAATCTTCTGTCCAAAAAAGTTAATTATTAATCTGTATCCTCCCCATTATCATTTTTTTCCTCCATGAAATCTCTTCTTGGATCCATTCTCTAACAAATTCTGGTTGCCAGTTGCCCCTAAAAGCTCTGATTTCCCTTCTACAAAGGTAGTTTGAAAGATCTATGTAAACAGCAGTTGCCAACAGGTTATTTTTCTCAGGTCTCCATTTTCCCTTTTAGAATATCTCTTCTTCCTCAAAGCAGCATTTTTTAAGCATTATTTCCTCTTGCCACTGAAATGATCTTTTCTCTTTTTGTGTCTTTCTTTCTTGCTTCACCTTTATTCACTTTTTACCTGTTTTCTTCTCCTTACAGGAAAAAAAATATATTTATTTTCCCTTCCCTTAATAATGTCACTTGATTGTTACTTTTAAACTTGAAAAAGGTACATGACATACACCCCTCTATCTTTACTATCTCTTCCCCTTTTATAGGTCCTCTCATTTTGCCATTTAGTCCCACCAATAAACCATCAAACACTGGAAGGCAGGGAGTTGTGAGGTTCAGTTAATTAAATTTCAAGCCTATTTCTCTAACGTTACTTCTATTGACTCCTGTTCCAAATTTTTACCCATAGTCCCTTGTATACTTTTAAAAAAATCTTAATAGATGCTTTTTTTGTGATTTTGTTATCCTTAGTCATAATATTTGTTTCCTTTCCATATATATGTATGCAAATAAAAATTTTATACACACACACACAAACACACAAATAACTTGTTCAGATATGGTTTCTTTGCAGAAATGCCTTAATTGCTTTACACATATTTTTTTATTTGCTTAATAACATAATAATGTGTTTCATTTACAGAATATAAATAATTCCTTTGCTACTTGAAACACATTATTTTATTTCCTCTTGTAGTCAATTGTGGTTTAGAGAATCATATTCAGCTATTATAACTTTCTTTTAATTATTTGAAGATATCATCCCTAGTCATTTACTAAATTTTCTGTGTGTTAGTGGAATTTTAAATTTTTATCACTATACATTTTAGCATTCATAACATAAGTTAAATTAATTAGTTTATTTTTCCTGGAGATAATCTCTAAATTCTTTTGATGAGCACTTTTGATTTCTGTCTTCAGAAGTTCTGTGCAATTTTTGTTTTTGTATTTGTCTGTGTTTTATTACATAATTAATGTATAAGCTTTTTGATTTGTATTCTTATAAAAGACCTATAATATTTAAATTATCTTTATGCATCCTGGCTTTGAATATGTTTTGAAATATAAAAATCATATTTTCTTTTAACATTGTAGTTTTTTTGCTCCTGTTTTTTCCAGAGGAATCTTTGTTCCCATGCATTTTCATTTTGAAAGAGCTATTTTTTGCTGTTGATTCATTGAGGTTTGCACATGGTATTTTCAAGTTTTAGACTCTGCCAATTATCTCTAAAATTCTGATTTTACAATTATTATTCCCTTTTAAAATATTCAGGAACATCATACTATGGTTCTATTTTTTTTATTTTCAAAATCTACAAGGTTCTCTGCTGTATCAGGCATTGATTAATTTTTCTTTGTCTTAAAATACTTATTAAAAAGATAAAATGATTTTGCTAATCCGGATTACATATTCCCTTTTGTTATGAATATCTTTTCTTTTTTTGATGTGTTAATTTTCAAGGTCTTTAACTGAGTTTTCCTCCTCCTGAAATATCTAATAATTTTGGTCAGTCTTACTCATATTTCACTATTGCTCAATTTTTGATTCCTTCTTTGAATTTTTGTTTTGTTAGGGATAGATATTAAAATTGTTTCACTGGGTAATTTATGCTTTATTAGTCTAAATGTCTGTCTCTTCTGGGAGAACAGAACTGGTCTCAGATGGATTCCATTTTGCTTTCCCTCAGATTTAGTAGACCACCACATGAGATACACATGGTGACATCCTTTCTTAATTTTTTTTCTTTTACTTAAATCTCTAACTGATGCCTGTAGCAGAACAGAATATTGCTGCATTTCTGTCCCAACCAGAGCAAACTTTGCCTTTCAGTTGTCTGAAACACTGACTTGAAGGTCAGGAGCAGGGAAAGATAAATGAATTCTATTAAAAGCTCATGAGTTGGATCATTCTGCCTTGTTTGAATATAAGGGCAGGTGCAGTTAGTGTACTGGTTATAGATATTATAAGTTCAAGATTAATTTTCTCTGCTGTTAATTCATTGGGTTTATACCCCTTTGAATGTCTTGATATCAGACATCTGAAGTTTATTTCTCACACACAATGAAAATTTTAAAGAAGTATGAGATTCAGAAAAAGTAATTAGTTCTTTATCTTATTGATCACATGACACAGATGTTTCTAAACTAATAATTTCTGGTATAACAATAAGGTTTATATAATTTCATATTTTTTAAAAGAAAAATATGTTTTATTTTATTTTTCCAATTACATGCTTTGGTGCTATTAAAACATTCATTACTTCAGAAATTTAAAAATTATACATTTTTCGACTACCTTCCCTTTCCTCCCCCTACTCTTAGTGGTGAACATTCTGGTAAAAGCGGGTAATTGTGTATTTCTGTTTAACATATTTGCATATTATACATTTTGTGCAAGAGGCATTAAGGTTGTGGGAAAGGAAAGAAAAATTATGCAATAGGAAGGAAAAGCATGCTTAAAAAATTAAACGCAAAGGCAGCTTGGTGGTGCAGTGGATAGAGCATTGGCCCTGGAGTCAAGTCCTGACTTCAAATCCAGTCTCAAACATTTAATAATTTAATAATAATTTAATAATTTAAAATAATTTAAACATTTAATAGTTACCTACCTTGGGCAAGTCACTTAATCACATTGCCTTGCAAAAATAAAACCAAACAAACAAAAAAGTGAACATCAGAATACATTCAGACTCCATGGGTTTTTGTTTGTTTGTTTCTTAGTTTTATTTTTTACCTCTCTATTATGTGGTTGGTATTGTCTAAGAGGTCCTCCAGCATTGATCTTGTTCTCTGAACTACTGAGAGGAGTTGCAAGCATCATAGTTGATCAAATCATGATGCTGTTGTTAAGGTGTACAGTGTTCTTTGGTTCTGCTCCCTTCACTCAACAACATTGCATGTAATTCCTTCCATGCTTCTCTAAAGTCTGACCACTCATGGTTTCCTATAGAACAACAGTACTCCATAACATTCATATATGATAACTTGTTCAGTCATTCCCCAGTTGATAGGTATCCTCTTAATTTCCAATTCTTGACCACTATATAAAGAGCTGATATAAATATTTTTGAATATATGATACTTTCCCCATTTATAATGATTTCTAGTATTGGCCTAGTATTGGTATTACTAAGTCAGAGTTTATGATGATACCTCAATTTTACATTTTTTGATGAAGAAATTTTTTTTATTAAGAATGACAATTCGGCGGAGCCAAGATGGCAACATGAAGGGATCGAGTCTTAGGAGCTCTCTAATAAAAACTCATAAACTAAGGACTCTAACTAAACTTTTGAGAGACAGGACCCACAAAGGGACCCAGTGAGGCAGTTCTCCTACTCAAGGTAACCTGGAAAAGAGCAGAAAGGCTCTGCTCCCCAGGGTCGGAGGGGCGGCAGCTAGAGGGGTGGCCCACCAGAGCCAAAGACAGCCTCCCGGAGGCAGCCCCAGGGCGCTGGGAGCCTCAGCTCACAGCAGCAGGGGAGTCTCCTGAGCTGTACCCTGGGGAGCACCGGTACAAAGTGGGGGAACAGCTGGGGGACCTCTGCCAGAGCAAGCACATGGAGCCCACCCCTCAGGGCACATAGCCAGCAGCCTGGTCTTTCCGCAGCCTAGACCTGGAAACAGAAGCAGGCAGAGCTGCTAAGCAGGAGCCCCCAGGCCATGAGCCCATTGAGCTGAGGGAGGGGAGTGAAGAGAGACTGCAGAGCTCTGTCCTCTGCTCCTGGAACAGGACTCTGGGACTGACCACATTCAGATCCTGATCATAGTCTAGGCCCCCCCATAGAACAACAGCGCCCCCCCACCTCAACTCCATGGCAGAAGGGGGTGCTTATGGTCATTCACAGACCAGGAGGAAGGACAGAACCTCACACACTGAGACCCTTGTGGGAGTGTCCCAAAAGCTCAGGAAGCACCCCCAAAAAACAGGCTTAGGCTGGGAAAATGAACAAAGAAACAAGAGGATGACCTTTGAGAAATATTTTGCAAATGAGCCCAAGAAGGATCAAAATACTTAGTCTGAAGATGAGGAAGCACAAGCTCCTGCATCTAAAGACTCCAAGAAAAACAGAAATTGGACTCAGGCTATGATAGAGCTCAAAAAAAAAAAACTGTGAAGATAAAATGAAGGAGTTAGAAGAAAAACTGGGAAAAGAAAGGAGAGAGATGCAGGGAAAACATGAAAATGAAGTCAGCAGCTTAGTCAAGGAGATCCAAAAAAATTCTGAAGAAAATAGCATGCTAAAAAACAGCTTAGGTCAAATGGATAAAACAGTTCAAAACGTTATTGAGGAGAAGAATGCTTTAAAAAGCAAAATTGGCCAGATGGAAAAAGAGATAAGAAAACTCTCTGAGGAGAATAAATCCTTCAGACAAAGAATAGAATTTAGGGAGATTGATGAATTTACCAGAAATCAGGAATCAATACTTCAAAACCAAAAAAATGAAAAATTAGAAGAAAATGTGAAATATCTCATTGAAAAAACAACTGATATGGAAAACAGACTTAGGAAAGATAATTTGAAAATTATTGGAATACCTGAAAGTCATGATCAGGAAAAGATCCTTGACATCATTTTCAAAGAATTACTACAGGAAAAGTGCCCTGATATTCTAGAAGCAGAGGGCAAAATAAAAATGGAGAGAATCCACCAATATCCCCCCCCCGAGAAAGAGATCCCAAAAAACCAACCCCCCAGGAATATTATAGCCAAGTTCCAGAACTCCCAAGTCAAAGAGAAAATATTACAAGCAGCCAGAAGGACACAGTTCAAATATCGTGGAGCTGCAGTCAGGATCACACAGGACTTAGCAGCAGCTATATTGGAACCTCATAGGGCTTGGAATACAATATACCGGAAGGAAAAAGAGCTTAGAATGCAGCCAAGAATAAACTACCCAGCAAGGCTGAATGTCCTCTTCCAGGGAAAAAGATGGACTTTCAATGAACCAGGCGAATTTCAAAGGTTCCTTTTGGAATGGCCAGAGCTGAACAGAAGGTTTGATCTTCAGATACAGGACTCAGGTGAAGCATGGTGATTGGAGGATGGGGGGCGGGATATGAGAGACTTAATGAGGATGAACTGCATGTATAGAAAAATGATATTGATACTATTCATATGAACCATCTCAGTTAATACAGCCGGTAGAGGGAGCTTTTATAATTGAAGCACAGGAGAAAGCTGAATTCGAAGATAAAATATGGTGTAAAAATGGAGTCAATAAGAAAAAAAGCGAAATGGAATGGGAGAAAGAAAAAGGAGAGGGGGAATAGTCCAAGATATTTCACATAATAAGTTTTTTTTTTTATTACAATGAGCTATTGCAATGATATGGAGGGGGGGAGGAAAGGGGGAATGAGGGAATCTTTGCTCTCATCTGAGGTGGCTAGGAGAGGAAACAGCAGGTATACTCAATGGAGTATAGACAACTGGAGTAAGAAGGAGAGGGGAGCAGGGGGAAGGGGTGGGGATGTGAATAAAGGAGGAGAGGATGGACCATGGGGAGACAGTGGTCAGATATAACACATTTTCTTTTTTTACTTCTTGCAAGGGGCTGGGATTGGATGGCCTGCCCAGGACCATAGGGCCAGGTGGATTCTGAGCCTAAGGGGTGGTATGGGGGCTCAGGGCTTCTTGGCTCCAGGACCAGGGATCTGTCTGCTGCACCACTCAGCTACCCTACAGCAGAGTCAGAGTGAAAGGAGAGAGAAAATATAGTACATGGTAGTGGAGAAATAAGAAAGGAGGGAGTTGTGATCAGCAATGGCAACGTTGGAAAAATATGGAAGTAACTTTTGTGATGGACTTATCATAAAGAATGTGATCCACTCACAACAGAGTTGATGGTGTTGGAAAAAAGACTGAAACACATTTTTTGTTATTATTATTTGGGGGAAGGTGCAGGGCAAATGGGGCTGGGTGGGCTGCCTGGGGCCACATAGCAGGGTGATCATTGGGTGTCTGAGGCCGGATTCGGACCCAGGTGCTCCTGGCTCAAGGGCCAATGCTCTGTCTGCCACCCAGCCACCCCTACTATTATTACTATTTTGTTTTATTTTGGGTCTTTTTTTTCCCTTCTTTTTCGTTTTTGCAGGGCAGTGGGGATCGGGTGGCTTGCATGTCACATGGCTGGGTGATTATTGGGTTTACGAGGCTGGATATGGACTCGGGTGCTCGTGGCTCCAGGGCTGGTGCTTCGTCCATTGTGCCACCTGGCCATACCTACAATTATTTCTATTATTTTTTTAATTTTAATTTTTTTTCTCCCCCTTTACTTTTTTTCCTCAAGCAAGTCTATCTATATTCATGGGGGAGGGCTATTTTGTTTACTTGTAAACAAGTATATTTTATTAATGTAAAGAAAAACATTTGTACAAAATGAGAATAAAATAAATTTAAAAAAATAAGAATGACAATTCTATATTGCAGTGATATTCACATGCTTTTATGATGACCTGAAGGTTATTTGTGGACCAAATTGATATGGTGCCTCTCAACTACTCAATGCTGATGGATCCACATTAATTAATGATAGGGAAATGATCCTAGAGAGGTGGGCTGAATACTTCCATGGTGTTCTTAACAGATCATCATCAATCAATACAGAAGCCATTGTTCATTTAGCTTGAAGGTGAAGTCGAACAGTTCCTATCTGAAATTCCAACTGAAGAAGAGGTTCTGAATGCCATTAGGCTCTTTTCAAGTGGCAAAGCATCTGGTGCTGATTCCATTTCAGCTGAGATCTACAAAGAGGTGCATCCATTACTCATCCAAAAAATGACTAAAATATTCCAGCTTATATGACATTACCCCCCAAGAATTCAGGGATGAATTCTCCATCTCTATAAAAGTAAAGGGAAAAGATTGCTCTGTGACAATAATAGGCGTGTTTCTCTTTTAGTCATTGCTGGTAAGATTCTTGCCAGAGTCCTTCTCAATAGGTTGATCCTTCACCTGGAAGATGATCACCTCCCTGAGAGTCACTGTGGCTTCAGAAAGCGTCAAGGAAAAGTTATTATGGTGTTTGATGCCCAACAACTCCAGAAAAAGTCCCAGTAATAGAACAGAGATCTGTATACAACATTTATAGATCTAACCAAGTCCTTTGATAATGTCAGTTTTGAGGGTTTATGGAAAATTATGTCAGAATTTGGTTGCCTGGAGAATTTCATCAGTATTGTACATCAATTTCATGATGGCATAGATAGTGGATGATACTTTCAAGATTTCCCAGTCACCCATGGAATGAAACAAGGATGTGTCCTTGCTTCCATACTTTTTAGCATGATGTTCTCAAATGCCTTCACTGAGGAAGAACATGGCCTCAAGGTCAGCTACTGCACTGATGGCAAATTCTTCAACTTGAATAGGCTACAGGCCTAGACCAAAATGGAGGAAGCATGCTAGTGCTTGCAGATGATTTTATCCTCTCAATGCAGCCTCTGAAGCTATAGATGCAACAAAATATGAATTGTGTATCTGCTGCTTGTGCTAATTTTGGTCCAACAAATAACACCAAGAAAAAACAGGTGCTCCACCAGCCAGCACCACATCAGCCATACATGAAACCATTAATTATAGTAAATGAAGACATTTTGAGTACTCTGGACTAGTTCACTTACCTTGGCAGTATCATTTCCAAGGAGATTCACATTGACAATGATGTTGACACTTGCATTGCAAGAGCTAGTTCAGTATTTTGGAGGCTCTGAAAGAAAATGTGGGAGAGAAGAGGTATTAGACTGACTACCAGGTTAAAGTCTACAGAACTTTATGCTGACCTCATCACCTGTGTATCCTTGACAGTCTACCAGTGCCATGTAAGGAAACTGAATCATTTTCCATTTAAATTGTCTTAGGAAGATATTGAAGATCCCCTGGCAGGAGAAGACTAAGGTCCTTTCTTGAGCTAAACTACCTAGCATTCCACCATTACTACAGAGAGTGCAACTACAATGGGCTGGGCATGCTGTTAGAGTTCCAGACATATACTTGCCTTAAAACTATTTTATGGAGAGCTCACAAGATGGTCAGAGGAAATGATATCAAGACACCCCAACGGATTCACTGAAGAACATTAAAATTGATTGTACAGAATGGCATACAATCTGAACCAGCATGGAGGGGGCTGTGCTGTATGAGGAAGGTAGAATTAAAGCAGCTCAAAGGAAACATGGCATTTATAAGTTTTGAGTAACCACCCCAGGTGTTCACATAGACTATTTGTGCCCGACTTTTGATAAAACATTCAGAGCATGTATTGATCTGATCAGCTACTTTCCAACACACTGTAATTTGTCTCAAACATAGTGATGTTTCTTTGGTCTTCTTTGATAATGAAGGGCAAGAACCAATGATATTCACAGAAAACATTGGAGTGAATGGTTACTTGCCATGCTTTAAAAAATTAGCCATTATAAATATATTTTTTCTATACTTTGCTAAATAGTTGTCTTTGGTAAATTAAAATTCAAAAAATATTAAGGAATTCTGAAAGGTAATGCATAAGCTGATCGTAAATACAATTTATTAATGGAAGACCTGAATTCAACCTTTGCTTCTGCCTGATAGCAGCTATGATTAGTTTGCTTACATTCTCAGCAGTATAGACAGCTTTCTAATATTTTAAGTTCCAGGGGCAAGATTAATTTTTTCTTAGTGTAAGAAAAGTCTATAATGGATGCTCACTATATTAATTAAATCATATCTGGATTATATATGTACACACAGAGACAAAAACACACAGACACAGACACACAAAATAGTATGCTTGATCCTGGGGATACACATATGAAAAATAGTGCAACCTGTACCTCAAGGGATGTCATAATTCATGAGAGAAAATTAATATGAATTTTTGAAAAGATTTCATGGGGCAAAAGAGGGAACCAAAGTGAAATAGAAAAATTTAGGGGAGGAGATAACACTTGAAGTCTTATGCATGTGGAGGTGATCTAAGTTGCATCTTAAAAGAAAAATACTCTCAGGTGTAAAGGAAAAGGGATTTTACTTCAGGTCTGAGTGATGATATGTAAGACTATTATATTGTGCTTTTACTTATTTATGAGTTGCCTGAGGTGATATGATAGATGACTGAGATTATCAGAAGTCTGACCCTTGGATCAGTGGGATGATATTGTATTAATATGATATGACAGTGAAGTTATAAAAAACACTTAGTCACAAATTGCTTACTCTTTGGAAAACTGGAAAGACTATTAGCCTGAGAATCATTGGGACTGGACTCTAAATTCAATCCAAAGTTATATCACTAACTGTATAACATCAGCCCAATCACTATAAAGCATTAAACCTTTGAATTCTTCATTTGAATAGTAAACAGGTTGTATTAGATGACACATAAGGTCATTTCAACTTACATATTCTATCATTTTACATTTTCTTTGTGTGTGTGTGTGTGTGTGTGTGTGTGTGTGTGTGTGTGTGTGTGTATTTGTCCCTTTGTTGAGAAAAAATATTATGGACTATCACTGCATACTCTTATCCTGTTAAAGAAATTCTATAATGGGAACAAAATGGGAGATATCTAGGTCACTGACCTATGGAACCTGTTGAGTCAGTTGTATGGTATTAGAATTTTGCTGCTTACTGATAGTCTTATGGGTGAGATACTATTCTTTTTATCATTGCAAGTTGAAGAAAGAAAAAGGTAGTTAATAGCTCCCACTTTGAAAAGTCAATGCTTCAAATTTGCTCAGACAAGTGCCAAATTATTTTAGCCTGTTTAAAATGTGTTTCTGGTTTAGTTTCTGACTTGTGCCAATTAATTATCTTTCCTTCCAGGTCTGCCATCTATTCCCCTCTGGCATCATGATGGGGGGAAAACAACCTTTGAGATGCTCTAGAGATTAAAGCACCACATTTATGCAAATGCTCCAGGGCCAGGTCCCAAATAAAAGCTGGAGTAACTGTTAGAAATCCTCCATGGAAAGGATGGATGAGTGACAGGGAGTCAGGATGGAAGGGAAGGGCACCACACCCAAGGAAAAGTCTTTTTTTTTCCATCACTAACTTATACATGGAATGGATGGCATCAGGTTAGAGTTCTGAATGGCATCCAAGGTCTCCAGAAATCTCATGGTACCCATATCATAGAAAGTTAGAAAAACAGTCTTTGCAAACACTGCTGCCATCACTCAGTTCTTGTTACACATTTGCAGGATAGGGTGGAGTTTCCACTGTCGTCTTTGATTCAGTTTCTTTAAATGCATCTCAACTGCAAGCCAAATTACTCTTCTCATGCCTTATGCCTTTTCACTAAATGTATCACTCCAAGTGGGTAAACCAAAGCACATGTTCAGTGGATTAAGATCAGAAGACAGAAAAGAACAATACACCACAAAACACTCAAATGAGACATAGGAAAAATATTGTTACATCAAACTACTTGATTAAAAATCATTACAAACCCAAAGCTTCTCCCTGAAGGAAGATATTTGTAGTATACAAAGTCTTCTGTCTTGGGGGGAAGGGGAGAAGTATCAGAACATATACCATACTTTTGATGAAGGCAGACCAGCTACTTGTAGGGGCTTTTTGTAAGCAAAACTGAGATTAAGAGCAGTTGAAAAAAACAAGATTGCTTCCAAAGGTTGAATTTTTTCATTCTGTTTCCTAGAGTTTCAGAGGAGTATAAAAGAATATGTATACATTTTTCTCATAAAAAAAAGAAAAAAAAGAAAAGATTAGAATCTATAAAATTAAATATTCCATGTGTTTTAATGATTGAATGAGACCTTCAGTTTTGTGATGACTATGGAAGCTAATGGTCCAGGTTGGGGCATCAATGGTTTTTAATATAATCAGTTCAGTTTCTTAGGTAATGGGCAGCGTGGTTCATTAAAATCCCCTATATCAATCAATTACCTTCCTTACAATCCTTTACTTTTAGCAATGGAAATTGTTATTAGACTAAATTTTCTCTCTCCCTCCCCTCTCTGTCTTTGTCTTGGTCTCTTTCCCTCTGTCTCTGTTTTTATCTATATCTATAGCTATAGATAATATACATATGTATGTGTGTATATATATGCATATATATAAATGCAATTATGCATACATATAGAGAGAAAGAAAGACAAACACAGAGAATTGTTTTTTAAAAAGATAGGAATGAATACCAGAAAATTAAAATGCTCATGGAGGATTTGGTAAATATTTTTAGCTTAATATGAAGAGAGAAATTCAGAATAATATTTATTATAAGTTGGAAATCAATCTGCTCTTTATCACTAACCTTAGAGACTTACAGAAACAGTATTTGGATTGTCATGTTCTCTTTAGTTCTGAAGGTCTGAATGGTTTCAGAAGTTTAAAACCCATACTACAAGGAGGAAAAGATAGGGGGAAAGAAGAGAAAAGAGGCAAAAACCAGAGAAAAAAAGAAAGAAAAAATCAAAGAAAAAAGAAATTGTTTTATTTTTTCCCAAGTTTAAGTTCCATTTCTGTTGCTTGTTACTTTTTAAAATATTTTATTGATATTTTTATTTTTCCAAATACATGTTATGAAAGCTTTTTCAACATTCATTTTTAAGTTACAAAATTTCCTTCCACACTCCTTTCCCACACTCCCCTCTGTGGCAGTCAGATTAATTTTGTACATACATATTTGCTTTAAACATGTTTACATATTAGTAATTTTTGATAGGAGAATTAGGATTAAGGGGAAAAATACATGAGAAACTTTTTAAAAAGTGAATGTAGTGTTCATCATTCTGAAGGATTTGTTTTTTGCTACTTTTGTTTTACTTCCTTGGATGGGGATAGCATTGTCCATAGTCAGTCTAATTGAGTAGTCCTAGCTCTCTGAACTACTGAAAACAGTTAAAGCAAGTGTTTTAGAAGAAACCTCAAATCTAGGAGGAGGAGGAGAAGTAACGGAGAGACATTTTAGGGGTGGAAAGGGATTAAGAAAGGAAAAACATTGTGTGACATGGAGGCACCTTGTGAGAAAGAAGGATTACATTTCAATATGAGGGTGTTTCTTTCCAAAGGGAACTTGTGGGCTTCAGTGAATGCTTTACATATTTTCTGTATCTGCTTATGACTTTGAGTCTTTGTGTCTTATGAATTATCTGTGAAAAGATATCTTCTACCTCCTATTCATGTGTTAATTTGAGTAATTATAAAAGAGCTATCTATTTAACAACAGTCATGGAAATGAAGATACAAACAGTAGTCAATTTACCAGAATAATCCCTGAAGGAAGCATATGGTCCTAGAGAAAATGACCATTTTGTATTTGACCAATAGTTCATATCCTGACTATGTGAATACCAAGGTCAGTAGGGTATTGGATCACAAGTTCCAAATATGATAAAATTCCCTCAACAAAGTTCTATTCTGCTGCCTCAAGGATATGCCAGTAGAACATAATCTTGGAATATTCCTCTAGTCTAAGCAGGTTTTGGATATGGTCATAATGATATACAGTATCTATTATCAGTTTAACCTAAAATTAAGAAACAACTTAGCTATTTGTGGTCTCTGGGTGATGAATTCTTTGACCATAACAACTCATAAAATAAAGTAAAAATTAATCTGTGTTCAATTGTATATGAACTTTCTATTTGCCCATAAAGGAGATGGGGTGATCAAAAAAGGACCATTTCATTCATAGTATAAGTATCACATTTATTGATTATAAGTATTAACTTAATAGTAGGTATACTAAATGAAATCTGAAGACAAAAAAATAAGTTGCAGATAAATGGAGACATGACTCACAGATTATCCTTGGAGAAGCAAAAGTATGGATGAGCTAGTTGCATTTTAGATCACAAAGGCAACAAGAGACATCTCACAGAGTTGCTTAGTCATTTTAACTTGCAATGAGCCAGAGGATGAATTCCATTACCTAGATGTAAGGAGGATATCACAAAGACATTTCAGTAAAAACTAAGATTCAGAAGAGACATAGACAAGTAAAGAAAAAAAAAAGACTTGAAATGCAAATAACCTAGAAAATTTGGAAAACTTAAATACTTAAATTGCATATTAAGAAACTGGCAAAATAAAGATAACACCCAGACTTTAATGCATATTTATACCTTAAGCCTAGGAGGTGAAAATGACTGGCCCCAAACAATTTTAAGGCTGAAGGTTTTAAATTGGGGTTCCTGATATTTTAAAAGAAAATTTGACAATGATATTTCAATATAATTGATTTCTTTTTAATCCCAGATATAATCTTTTATTCATTAAAAATATTCTGAGAAGAGGTTAATAAGCTTCATTCACCAAAGCGAACCATTACTAAACAAACAAAAAAAACAGCTAAAAACTTCTACTCTAAAATAATATGGATTGACTTACACAGGGAAAGGTCTTTTGAGCCAGGGAGAATGGATCAGTAGGAGAGGAAAATGTTTTTTTGTATCTTTTGCCTAGAAATGACAAACAGTTTCAGAGTCTCTGATTAAATCAAAGAAACTGTGACTGATCCCCATAAGTTAAAGGTTGCAGTTGTAGCTTGTAGTACTCCAGGTGAGAATGTATAGCTACATGACGTTTAGCAACATGATATTTGCTACTCACCTTCTGACAGAGGTAAGGATCTTAAAATGCAGAAATATAAAAAAAATTTTCTGATATTGCTAATGTGGAAATTTGTTTTGCCAAATTAGGCAGAAATGTGATAAAGGGATTTTTTTGTTTTTTCATTTTTTATTTTGTGTGAAGAAGGAAAAATTGGAAGGACAGATTAACTTTTAAAGTTTCTTTTTAAACTGATAAAGAAATGACTAAGCAAATGAAAAGATGTCTTTTACCAGAACAACCAGCTAAATACAGGAATTTTAAGATTTTTCTTGCTGAAGGAGAGGATACTTCTAGTCCTAAGTAAAAGAAAAAAGCATCACCTAACTAAAAGTAAAATGATAGATATGTGTAGTCAGGAACTTTATCAAATTATAGAATTCATAGTAAAAAAATATATGTTGAAAAAATTTTCTTGTCTGCATTCTTACCTTTGAGAATGAGCTCCCATTTCTAAAAATGAAAGCAGAACTCCCTCAGTGATTTTATTGGAAAGCTAAGCTTCCCTTAGCAGACTATCTTAGAGAGAAGGAAAAAGAGTTAACTATTCCCAACAGTGATTATCTTTAAAAAAGAAAGAAAGAAAGAAAGAAAGAAAGAAAGAAAGAAAGAAAGAAAGAAAGAAAGAAAGGAAGGAAGGAAGGAAGGAAGGAAGGAAGGAAGGAAGGAAGGAAGAAAGAAAGAAAGAAAGAAAGAAAGAAAGAAAGAAAGAAAGAAAGAAAGAAAGAAAGAAAAAAGAAAGAAAGATGAAAAAGAGAAAGACATTCTGTATGTTTTTCCACACAACTTTTAATGCAGATGGGGCACTCTTAAAATGTACCACTACTGTCACTTAATATGTAGACATTTATTAAGTTCTTTCTTACTTACAGTGCCAGGCACTTTCCCTAAATAAATAATGGAAATAGAAAGATAGTCCTGAGCCTTAAGAAGTTTCTTATCTAAAAGAAGAAGTTAACACAGAAATGCAAGTTGAAAAACAGAGAAGAAGGGTTGAGGAAAGAAGGTGATGGGAAGGGCAATGGAGCTGGTAGAGAAAAGTCCTGAGGGCAGCCTGGAGAGGAGTGAGGCATGACTGACCTGGTGTCTTCCAGTGTCCAGAGGAGTTCTCTTTGAGGAGAGGCTTCAGGGTTAGAGAATGTGAACTATCAATGTGTGGATAAGGGCCAGATTAAGAGTTTTCTGGGCATGAGAAGAAGAAAGTTCTAAATGCAAGCTGGAGAAAATGTGCAGGGATGGGGTGATTTGAAGAACCATCAGTCAATCAATTAACATGTATTAAGTACATACCATATCAAGCACTGCTTTAAATCCTAGGGATACAGAGAAAAGTTAGTGATCTTATGGGGGAAAACAACATGCAAATTTTGTTGTTATTGTTCACTCTTTTTAATCAAGTCCAACTCTTTAAGACTTCATCTGAGATTTTCTTGGCAAAAATACTGGAGTGGTAAAATTCATATGATAGATGAGGAAACTGAGGCAAACAGGGTTAAATACTTACCTAGTATCACACAGCTAGTAAGTATCTGAGATCAAATTTGAAATGCCTTCCTGTGTCCAAGCCCAGTACTCTATTGCACCACCTAGCTGCCCCAACATGCAAATAACAGTGTATAAATAAGATAAAATCTGGCTAGAAAAAAAATAATCACTAGCAGAAAGACACAAGAATTAAGAGGAAATGGAAAAGATTTCCTATGGAAAGTATGATGAACTGGAATTTGAAGAAAAACCAAATCCTAATAGTTGAAAGAGGAAGAAAAAGAAAAACCAATACAAAATAACAAAATGCTTATTACGTTAGATCATTGTTGTTCTTTAGCACAAATCTCAACCTTACTCTGCAACTGAAAATGTAAATTTATGTAGAATAAATTATATAAAACCTATTTTAATGTTTGCTATATCAGTAAACATGTCTAATGACAACTACTAACAATAAATCTAGGAAATATCGCGATTGCCACAGAGAAATGCTGTGTGTTTCAATGAAACTAAAATGCTTTAGCAGAAACTGCTGTTCCCAAAGAACCATACTCAGTGAAGCAGTAAATAAACTTTTATTAAATACCTACCCTGTGGAATTAAATTATTAAATTAAATTATTAAATACCTACACTGTGGAAACTTATTGAATATGAGAGAAAATGGGTTTCAGGGAAAAGGGACTTCAAGATCTTTGTGGGTTCCTTTTGTGAAGCACTCACCAATCTCTGACTCAGGGAGGTAAAAACAACTTAGACTTTAATTCAAAGTTTGCATAAAAGGTTTACAAGTCACTAAAAAAGGCCACAAAATAGTATCAAAAGTTCACCAAGTTAGAACTTTTGAAGAAGTAGCTAGATAGTGAGTTTCTTAAAGGTGATAGTTTCTAAGAAAGTAATAGTTACTAAGGAGATAGCAGTTTCTAAGAAGGTAATAATAATAATATTAGTAAAAAGAGAAGGTTGATAAGATCAGGGGTTAAACAAGGGTGCCCATTATCAACACTACTATTCAATATTGTATTAGAAATGTTAGCATCAGCAATTAGAGAAGAAAAAGAAATTAAAGGAATTAGAATTGGGAAGGAAGAGACAAAACTCTCACTATTCGCAGATGACATGATGGTCTACCTAGAGAATCCCAAGAAATCATCTAAAAAACTACTGGAAACAATTAGCAATTTTAGCAAAGTTGCAGGTTATAAAATAAACCCCCCATAAATCCTCAACTTTCTTATATATGACTAGCAAGAAACAGCAGGAAGAGCTAGAAAGAAAAATTCCATTCAAAATAACCTCAGGCAGTGTAAAATACTTGGGAGTCTATTTGCCAAGACAGACTCAGAATCTTTTTGAAAACGATTATAAAGCACTTCAAACACAAATTAAAGCAGATTTAAATAACTGGGCAAATATCAACTGCTCATGGATAGGGAGAGCTAATATAATAAAAATGACAATTCTACCAAAACTAAACTATCTGTTTAGTGCCCCACCAATCAAAATTCCAAAAAATTACTTTAATGAGCTAGAAAAAATTGTAAGTAAATTCATATGGAGAAATAAAAAGTCAAGAAATGCCAGGAGCTTAATGAAAAAAAATGCAACGAAGGTGGCTTAGCACTACCCGATCTAAAATTATATTATAAAGCATCAGTCATCAAAACTGTTTGGTATTGGCTAAGAAATAGAGTGGTGGACCAGTGGAATAGACTAGGTGTAAAAGCAGGAGATGACTATAGTAATCTGCTGTTTGATAAACCCAAAGAGTCAGGCCATGGGGATAAAAACTCCCTCTTTGATAAAAACTGCTGGGATAATTGGAAGTTAGTATGGAAGAAACTTAAATTAGACCAACACCTCACACCCTTTACCAAGATAAGATCTAAATGGTTACAGGACATAGACATAAAAAACAATACTATAAGCAAATTAGAAGATGAAGGACTAGTCTACCTGTCAGATCTATGGAAAGGGGAACAGTTTATGACTAAGGAAGAGTTAGAGAACATCACTAAAAACCAATTAGATGATTTCGATTACATTAAATTAAAAAGTTTTTGCACAGATAAAACCAATGTAATCAAGATCAAAAGAAAAGCAGTAAATTGGGAAACAATCTTTACAACTAATGATTCTTACAAAGGACTCATTTCTAAAATATACAGAGAACTGAGTCATATTAAAACAAAAAGCCATTCCCCAATTGACAAATGGTCAAAGGATATGCAAAGGCAATTTACAGATGAGGATATCATAGCAATCCATAGCCATATGAAAAAATGCTCTAAATCATTAATTATTAGAGAAATGCAAATTAAAGTTTCGCTGAGGTACCACCTCACACCTCTCAGATTGGCCAGTATGATCAGGAAGGATAATGATCATTGTTGGAAGGGATGTGGGAAATATGGGACACTATTACACTGTTGGTGGAGCTGTGAACTCATCCAACCCTTCTGGAGAGCTATTTGGAACTATGCCCAAAGGGCAACAAAAATGTGCATCCCCTTTGACCCAGCAATACCACTACTGTGTCTATACCCTGAAGATATGAGGAAAAAGGGTAAAAACATTACTTGTACAAAAATATTTATAGCAGCCCTGTTTGTGGTGGCAAAGAATTGGAAATCAAGTAAATGTCCTTCAATTGGGGAATGGTTTAGCAAACTGTGGTATATGTATGTCATGGAACACTATTGTTCTATTAGAACCCAGGAGGGATGGGATTTCAGGGAAACCTGGAGGGATTTGCATGAACTGATGCTGAGTGAGATGAGCAGAACCAGAAAAACACTGCACACCCCAACAGCAACATGGGAGTGATATTCAACCTTGAAGGACTTGCTCATTCCACCAGCGCAACAATTGGGAACAATTTTTGGCTGTCTGCAAAGGAGAGTACCATCTGTATCCAGATAAGGAGCTGTGGAGTTTGAAGAAAGTACAAGGACTATTCCCTTTAATTCGGAAAAAAAAAAAAACCCAGATGTCTTATGGTTTGATCTGGTTACCTCTGAGAATTCTGTTCTCTTTAAGGATATGATTTCTCTCTCATCGCACCCAATCTGGATCGAGGTACAACATGGAAACAAAGTAAAGACTGACGGAGTGCTATCTGTGGGGTGGGGGTGGGGGGAGGGAAGAAAGATGGAGGAAAACTGTAAAATTCAAATAATATCTTTAATAAAAATTTAAAAAAAAAGAGAAGGTTGAGAGAAAATAATAAAAGGGGTAGTCAAGTCAAAAAGGAAAAATGAAAGAAAAAAGGAAGCTTAGATCAACCTAGATCCAGGAGCATGGAGGTGGAACACTTGGACCCCAGATTAAAGAAAGGAAGAGGAAAGGGAGAAGAAAAGAACAAGTGGCAGCCTAGCTGAGACAGTAAGAAAAAAGAGACCAATCCTGGGTGGGTGGAGCAAAGGTGATGCTTGAGGGGTGGTTTAGCTTCTGGTAGTCTCCAAAGAACTAGCAACTGGGGTGGTCCCCAAGGAATGGAGTGGCTTTTGCCCTAAGGGTGTGACCTAGGTCAAACACTAGTCCACCCACCTAGCCCAGATTTCGGGATACCTGGAGGGGATTTCTAAAAGGCAATTTAACAGTACAAGAAAATTACAAGATTCTATTCAAATATAAAAATACATTTCTTTGTGCTCAGAGTTCCACTGCTACTCTATGAATGAGAAAGAAAAAATGGAAGAAAGGCAGGAAAGGAGGGAAGAAGAGAGGAAGGAAGGGAGAGAGGTAGGAATGGAGGAAGGAAAGGAGAAAGAAAGGAAAAGAGGAAGATAGTTTCAACCCACAAGTAGCTTGCAATCTAATAGGGGAAGATAGGGAGAAGGAAGCACCCTGTACCTGCCTGTAAAGTCAAAGTTAAGAGCCAGGTAAGAAATGAACTTCTGCAGTGTGTCAAGATTGTAAAAATCCTCCCCAGGGATTGAGTTTGCATTCCCTTTGGTTAGTGCCTTAATCAGTGGTAAAGGACAGACATCTTATCCTATGCTGTTTCTTAGTTAGGAGGCAGATCACTGGTTGGTATTTGGTATTCTGTGTTTTTGTGGGCAGGAGAAAGTTGAGGGCCTTCTTCAAATGCAGAAAATTTTTACAATTTTCTGGCCAGTCTGTAATTTCAAAGAATGGTAAGAGTTTTACTAACAGCAAACAAACAAAAATCCTTCATATAGAAGATAACATTTAAACAACAATAATGCAGAAACAACATATTTAAAGGACAAATTGCAGAAAATCAGCTTAGGGAAGGCACCAGCTTTAAAAGAAAAAAAGAAAGAATTCTTGTAGAATGTAGAAGTTTATTTGAGACTTGAAAGAAATAATAGAAGCCAAGGAAGGGAATGTTGATGAAATGAGGAAGAGAATTTCAGGCATGTGGGACAGCCAGTGAAAAATTCTATTCAATAAATTGAGTGTCATATTAAGAATAATAAGAAAACTGGTCTTTTGATATAATTTTTGTCTATTATTGTAACATAAAACTATATAGATTCAATAAAATTAGATGGGACAGAATAGAATCACTTTTGTATATAATACTGGCTTTGATCAGGCAGATTGAACGTTTATTATTTTTTAAAAATTTTGTTATTGCATTCTCAAATTTTACTTATAATAAGCCTAGGAAATTCAAATATAATTTATCATTTTTGGAATATTTTTTATTTTTTCTCTTTGAAGGAGTTTGCTTAGTTTATTTTTTTTAATTTACAGAAGTAGTTCACGAAATAGAAGGATTAAACTTTTTGTTTTGTTTTGTTTTTAATCAGTGTTTTCCATGATCTCATTAATTCATAGGTTATTTTTGGTACATCCTCAACTTCTTTCACTTGCAGTTGCAACATTCCCAATTTTCCCTAAAGCTGAGCTATTTTCTTGACCTTGCTATTTTTCACTTCCATGGTATTGGTTGACATTTTGTGTTTGATTTTTTATTCTAATTTTTATTATACATAGTTTTACTTTAAAAATTCTATCATATTTTCTATTTTATGAGCTTCAAGAATACTTTTGATAGAGAATCAGAAGAAAGGAAGAAGAAAGAAGGTAAGGGAAAAAGGATGGGAGGAAGGGAAGAAAGAAACAAATAGACAATTATTAAATGTTTTACAAATATTGTTTTATTTGATCTTCACATCAACCTTCAATGTTTAGTATTATTATTATGTACATTCTACAGCTAAACAAAAATAAGCCAAAGGTAAAGTGAGTTGTTCAAGGACACAAAGCTAGTGTCTGAGGCTTAATTTTAATTCATATCTTCCTGACTCCAGGTCTTGTGTTCAATCTACTGCTCTGCCCAGTTGTGAAGACTTAGTCACTGAGGACTTTAAACTTAGGTTTATTCAATAACCACTGAGTAGCTACTGTGTGCAAGGCACCTTACTGGCTTGCAATTATGAAAGTGAAATATTCCTTGCCCTCAAAAAGATGATATCCAAGACAGAATAAACATATGCATGCAGACAAATAAACATATATATATATATATATATATCTGTTATATATATATATATATATATATATATATGTATTTGTGTATGTTTATATATAAACATATACACAAATTAACTTAAGAAGATTAGAATTCTAAAAACTATAGCAGAAGAGGAAATAGCCAGTGTAGGAGGAGGAAACAACTCACTGTGCATTGGAGAAAGCTAGGGATTTTACCATAGTGAAATGAGAATGCAGTATACATTCCAGAAATGGATTAACAGCTGTGCCATGGTCCTGGAAAGCAGTATTCTTTTATATTTGTTATTTCATTATTATGTTCCTTCTAGGTATAGACACATTTGTATATCTACAATGTTGTAAAGCTAAATTACTCATAATTAAAGGATGAAATTTCTTATTAAAACAAGCAAAAGAAAATGTGAAAAGCAAGGGAAAGATAGATGATGCAAATCTTAGTGACCCAAGCTTATATGTACCAGAAAAAATGAAATATTTATAAATCACGTAGCACAATACCTCATATCATATGAACTCAGGAAGTACTTGTTTGCTTTCCTTTCCTAACCTTAAGAGCTTATAAATAAAATAATTTTGCCTAGGTTTTTTTTTGCTTATTTTGATTTCATAAAACATTATAAAATAACAAAAAATATACATTTTATGAAAGGTTAAAAGACCTTTTCTACCTTTTTAATAAAGGTAAAAGAAATTTAAAACTAATTAGTGTAAGGTTGAATGTAAATAGATTGAAATTTCCATTGTCTCCCAAAAGAGAATATGTTATAAATAAAAAAGAAATGACAAAAGTCCATATCTAATCTCAATTAATATCTTACTTGAGTGGAAAATACAAAATTTTTCATTGCCATAGCAGCATTGATTGTCTTGGTTGACTAAGAACTTAATGTAATGATTTAAAGGCAAAGGAATGATTTCTTTTAAAAAGAAATTGTCCAGTTTTTTACTGCTATGGTAGATTCATTCTATTGTCCACACATAACGTAGTATGTCTACATTTACTAGAGAAGGCCACCCAAAGCTAAATTACCATTCCAAAGCTATAGTATTTAAATCTGTCATAGAGAACAAAATCCTTGGCCACAACTCAGTTCATGCTTTGAATCTCTGGGCAAGAAGCCCCTGCATTTCTACTTGCTTTGTTAAGTGCACAGCACTTGTGATTTAATATTTCATGAGGACCACTTTGCTGACAGCTCCTTCAGAAAAGAAAACAGATCATCCTTCTCTAGAAATAGAGCGAGGGAGGGGGGAATAAAGAGGTCAGAGTACAGCCTTGTAACACTCTGTAGGTTGAGTCCTAGTTTTGCTTTCTTTTGTTTTTAAAAGCTTATACTACTCCTTCTGCTTTTAAGCCTTTAAGGAACAATATGAACTTGAGAACACATTAAGTGCCCTGGCGGGCTCCGTATCTGGCTTCTTCTTCACTGACTTGCTGAGTGCATAACAGAAGGTCACCAGAAGCTAAATGAGCAGTGCCCTGGGTGGTCCCTGCCCATTGCACTCCCAGAAGGTGATTCTTGGTTCTTTCTGTTTCCATAGAAAGGGCAGGCAATGGAAATTCAAAAGAACTGGCAATCTATCCTTTGGATCCAGTGACCTTTCTAAATCAGCATTCAGCCATCACAGTTGCAACTTAAAAGGAATTTTTCTTTTGTTGTATAACTTGAAAAGGGGCAAAACAAAGTAGAAACAAATTTGAAAACACTTGTATTTGGAACACAATTTTTGAGAGATGGCTAAATGTAAACTAGCTCCATGTAGATTTCCCTGCATATTTTAAGACTAACCTAGGAAAACACTTTTGAGTAGTTAAGTATAGGAAAGGGGTATTTATGTCTTTAATTTATGCAAGCAAATTTAAGCTCACAGTGATGATGAGGAAAATATTCTGGTTATTATAATAAAGTAGTGAATTCTTTTTTAATTTGATATTTTAGCTTTTCTAATACATATTATATAGTTTTTCTACATTCATCTATAGGCATATGCATATTGTTAAGTTACAAAATTTCCTTCCACCCTTCCTTCCTACCCCCCTCCCCTCAGCAGCAAACAGTCAGGTTAATATTGTACATACACATTGTTTAAAGTGTTTACGGATTAGTCATTTTCAGTATGAGGGATTAGATGAAGGGAAAGAAGTACGTAAGAGAAATTTTTTTAAAATGTGGTTGCTTTCTAATTGGTGAGTGAGCTTAAAATTGGTGAATAACTTAAAAACTCCAAACTTTTTTTTGGTTTTGTTATTTTTTGAATAGTGGTTTCTAAAAAACACCTTTTAGCATTTTGAAATATTTATACCTACAAAAGAAACATAAAGTTGGACCCACAATAAGCTTTTAGAGGATCAACTTGAAATTTAAAAGAAAAATGTAAAACTACTGCTTGGACCTTTAGAGACTATTTCCATGTCAGCTCAAACAGTTGTAAACTTATTGGGCTAAATCACTCCTACATTGCTGCATTGTTATTGTGGTATTGGGGCAAAAATATTTGGCAGGCATTTCAAAGTGAATGCTTCAAATGGAATGACGGCAACTAAAGAGGAAAATGCCAAGATTAAGGAAAGTGCATACTTTGCTATGAAGGAAATTTTTTAATGGAATATTTAATAAAATGAATTGCAGTCATACTTTAATTTAATTAGAGTCCTGGTAATTTTCCTTAGGTATAAGAAAAGTGGAAAAGGTCAATTCAAAAATGTGCTATTTTCACATATTTGTTTGCAGAATAAAATATGTAAACAAGTAGAAAAATTCCTAAAACAGAGTTAAAGGGGTGTCAGTTCAGCTAAACTATGATGGATATCCAATTTTGCACTGGAATTCCTCCCTAGTATTATAAATTGATTTTCCTCACAGCAAGATGTGGGAAGTATTTGAATATAGGAAAACCAGATTTTTTATTTTTTTTACTATTATTGGTGAAGACTTTTGCCCCACATACATAACTTAGGTGGATCAACATTTCCATCAAAGGGTGCAGTTTTTATAGGGGCTTTTAAACTTTGGACACAAAAATTGGCTTCAGTCTACAAAATGGTAAATAGCTAACATTCATATTTAGCCCTTTCCCCCCCTTTAAATACCAAAGGCAAGTAGCAAACAGACATAATTATTTCTGTAGAAGATTAAATAGAGAAGAATTCGCAACTTCCCAAAAGAGATTCTTTTTTCAAATCTTCCAAAAGAGATTTCAGATTTGAATTTTGTTGGACAATTATGTTTTTTACTTTATCCTCCAAGATAATTAAATATCTGACATTTCCCTAAAATCATGCTTTCACATTTGCCATTTGAGACCTTTTTCTTGCTTTATGTAAATACCCTAAAGGAAAACAAAAACAGAAGTATAAAAATATAAAGGATGTCCAATTTCTTCACTCTGGACACCTCAAGTTATAGGAAGTCCCTCCACCAATGGGGATAATTAATAGATAAATCCTTTAGAGTTTATAGAGTTATGTGGATTAGTAATAGTCATGGAGCTAATGTCAGGGTAAATATTGAATTCCAGTCTTGGTGAATCTAAGTTCCCTATAGTTCTTGTTGCCTTTGTGGTACAGATTAACAACAAAAATCAGATGACCTCAAAATAGCACATTACTCAGTATTATACAGAAGATGATAAAGACTTAAGAAAGCTTATTCAATCTGGTAAGATCTTCTGAATCTTCTGAACTACTTCAGTTAAAGTATTTTTTTCAGTCCTGAAAATTCTTTCTTTTTAAAAAATGTTTTATTGATTCTTTCTGTTTCTTACATTGCCACAATATCCTATATATTTCTCCTTCTCCCAGAGAGCCATTTCTTGTGACAGTATTTCTAGAGAGGGAAAAAAATTAGTAAAACTGATAAATACATTGAAAAAAATCTGAAATGTGTAATGCATAACATCTGTGGATCTCCCAATTCCATGAAGGGTCTTCTCATGTCTCTTCATTTGAGTACCATTTGATCTTTATACTTTTGTTATATTTATTGTAATTCTTTCACTGAAGAATCATAGCAGGTACATGCCACTGCATTCATGAGAAACTCAAAATACTTTTCAGATATAGCTGAATCAAATTTAAAGACATCTTTTGATGATGTGACAAAAGCAAATGTTTTGAATGCTTTTAATCCCTCATCCAGTGATTAAGTAACAATTTTGAGTTGTAATTTTGGAAAACCCCAGAGAATCTGAAGATTTAATTATCCCAAGGGATTCCACAAAATTCTAAAAAAACCCATTAAAATAAAGCAAAACAAGAGAATTTTTAAAGACAACATTAATTCATATTTGTCTTTAAGATAGCATATGTGCAGTCCTGGAGTCTTGAATATCTGCCCTGGCATCAGGAGGAACTAAGTTCAAATCTGGCCTCAGACACTTAGTACTTATATAGATGTGTGATCTTTGGCAAGTCACTTAAACCCATTGCCTTGAAAGAGCAAAAAACAAATAAACAAAAAAAGAAATCATATGTGCCATCTCCGCATGTAGTATTGACCAGGGAACAAATTCATCTTTTCTGTCTCTGTCCACCCTTTTTCCACTTGAACAACACACTTCCCAATCATACTTCCAGATACTATCTTTCTCTTTATCCCCTAATTAATTCTCTCAATTTTGCCACACTGTCCTAAAGTTGGTTTCTAATTAGTGAGTGAGCGTAGATTCACCAAACACATTAGATTTAGATGGCAAGACCATATTTCCTATCCATTATAAGCCTCTACCAGAAAGGTAGATTTCATTCATATATGATAGTATTTATCCTGCTAAAGTTCATGTACTAGCATTTCTATTTCTGCTGCTTCTTTCTACCTCATGCACTGGAAAAAGTAACCCAATCAATATAAATATTGCTATGAAAAGGATATAACAATTGTTTTCTAATATTTCACTTAATCTTTGTGCCCACAACAAAATTTCCATCCCTTTTTGTGTTGTCTTACCCATTAGAATATCATCTCTTTTTGTGTTGTCTTACCCATTAGAATATCATCTCTTTTTGTGTTGTCTCAACCATTAGAGGATCATCTTTATTTTACAATAGAGATTTTATTAAAGAATTGATGATAGTGTCATTTTGAGATCCTTGATTACAGCATTGTCTCAATTTTACATTTGTAACCTGGGTACCTATGTTAAATATCCTGCCCTCGGTGGGAAGAGATCTTGAGGATCATTAGTTTCAAGGGTGAGTCCATCTAGTTTGGTATCTGATGAAAAGGTAAATATAGCTCATGAGTGTCCCCTTTTTAGCCCTTCCATCCTACTTTTTCTGAGAAGCCCCAGCAGCTGCTGAGAAAGTTCCATTCAACTCTAGAGAACAGCTGATGGTTTAAGGCAAAGTTTCCTATCATAATATGAATGGAATAATTTCAGTGTTGGTGGGAACAGTTTCCTTCAGTGTGAAAAGCAAGGTTGTAAAAGAAGTATGATATTTAATATCAGTTCTTACAGATCTGAAATTTATAAGGGGACCTGTCCCCAAGCACTGATGAGCATGTGGGCCTCTGATTTTCCTAGAGTAAGCAGAATCTGGGGTTTCTCTCATGGCAGATATGATCTGTCTACAGCAGGAATAGTGAAGCAGTTACCTACATTTTTCTGGACATGAGGAAATTCAGGATAGATACGTTGTAAAACTATTAGCAACTAAGGGATTCTGTGATTATGTATAACTATATATAGATCAATGCTGGTTTAGTTAGGTTGGCTCCCATTGGTTCTAAGCTCCTATATTGATCTAGTTAAGTCTGGGGGAGCATGGCTTTTCAAAAGGAAAATGTTCAGTCATTTTTTGGTAAACAAATTAATTTCTGGCTCTATACTTTCATATCCTAGAGCACCAAATATACATACATACATGCATACATACATACATACACACACACATATATATGTATGTATGTATGTATGTATGTATGTATGTATGTATAACTTCAAAAAATGCCTTAAATTTCCATGAGGTAGGTAGGTGATGCTATTGGATAGAATGTGAGGCTAAAGTCAGGAAGATCTGAATTCAAATCCAGCTGCAGTCATATCCTGGCCAAGTCACTTAACCTTGTTTGCCTCAATGTCTTCATCTATAAAATGAGAAGAAAATGGCAAATTTCTACAATATATTTTCCAAAACAAACAAAAAACACATGGAGTCATGAACAGTCAGTCACTACTAAATAACAAGAAAACAAAATTAGTATTTCCACATGAGAGAAATGAAAGTTGCCAGGGTATAATATAAATAAGGTCAAGGACATGTAATTATTTTCTACACACAAAATATATGTCTAAAACAGACACACACATACACACACACACACACACACACATTCAACATCCTCATAAGCAAGCGCTGATAAAAAGAAAGCATGAAATAATAATCCATAACTCCTATTGTTCTAAGACACTTATACTTAAACATTAAAATATGAGGTATTCAATAAGAACAGTTACTTCACTTTCACTTGAGATAAGTGAAGGTATAGAAACTTTTACTGAGTTGTAACTGTTAACTTCCAAGCTCCTAAATGCCACTCCTAAAAAAATCCATCTCTTAAAATATCTATTTGGGTCCCAACTCTCTGAGAAAGAAAAACAAAACAAGATGCATCCAAAAACTCGAGGTCCAGTCTCAAGATTCATCTAGACCAGCAATGTGTGTCAGATGACACATATGAACAGGTGTCACAGCTGGTTGAGGTTTTGGTGGGGGAGGTCTTCTTACCACTCACAGAAAGTCCAAGAGAGAAGTTCACAGTATTCTTACATGTTCTCATGTTGTACAAAGGGGAAAAGAGACTATGTCAGAAGGTAATATAACTGCTTTGAAAATCTCCTGATCACTGGGAGAGAAGGACACTTCTAGCAAGGGACAAGAATTCCTCTTCTATCCCCACTGATTTCAACACATAAACCCCAACAGGCTTAGCTCTTTTATACATGCATGCATACATACATACATATACATATATATGAAGCTTTTTATGAAATTCTGTAAAGTGAAGTCATGAATTCAAATCTCACCTGATGCTTAGTATGTGACCACTGATGAGTCACAACCATTCTGAGTTTGAATTATTTATAAGATGGGAATAATGAAACATACAGTTTCTATTGACCATGGCTATTATGAAACCTCTGAGACAATGTATTTTAAGTTCATCTTAAACTATAAAGTCATAGTCAAATACAGTTATTATTATCATTTATTAATTTTTATTAATTGTAAATTATTTAAAAGAAAACTACAAAGATAAAGAATGAATGGCAAAAAATCATGGAAAGAGAGACACCAAAAATATAACTGATAAATCATTGAGGTTATCAATATGTTCAAGGTCCTTTTAAAAAAATTGAAATAGTTATAAATATAAGATTAATTTTATTGCTTAAGATTAAGTTAATAATGAAATCCTTATTAATAATATATTTATATTAGTATCTATATTAATGAATGTATTTATTTATACATTACACATACATGTATATACATGTATGTATATATACATATATGTATATATACATAAAGACATACTGACAGACATTTGCCCCAGAAGTAGAAAGAAGATGAAACAGTTTCCCCCCCCCCAATGTAAATAAGGTTATTTTAGAATCAACCCGAGCTATATGAAAGCAGCTTGGCCTTGGAATCAGGAGACCTGAATTCAAATTCTACCTTAGACACTTAGCGGAGTGAATCTAGAAATGTCACTTCTGTTTTCAAAGTCTGATTTCCTTCCTCAGAGGGTTATTAGGATAATTAGGAGGGAAGATAATTAGGAGGGAAGTGCTGTTATAAATCTTGAAAGACAATATGAATATCAATGATCATTATTTTGGATTTTAAGGCTTCAAAAAGACAAATAAGTCTAGGAAATGCAACATTTCTATTCCTCCTCATAATCTAGAGGCATATATATATATATATATATATATATATATATATATATATATATGCACAGAATACTCAGAATGACTAAGACAACATCTATTCTGATGTTTAGTCATTTAACCATGATAATATGGTATTTTTTATCTGGGTCATTTCTTTTGGTTTAATAAGGCAAAGGGCAATCCTTTTTTCTCTTCTAAACTAAGCAGGTGGAGTCTTTAAATTTTTTTATATAAAAAATTCTTTAGGAACTTTTTTTCAGAATTAAAAATCTTAATTTAACTTCCCCAGAATATTCAAATTAGGCAAAACCTTACCTTTAAAAAAAAAGCAGTCTCAGAATTGCTCTAGGCACATACTCAAATTTCACAAAGGATGTTTGCGCCTGTGTTTGAACATTTTCTCCCTGCATTTCAGGTCAGAGCAACTTTTTAACACCTGAGTTGTAAAGTCCTGAAAATCAGATTTCATAAGAGAAACACAATCACTTTAGACTTTTCTGCTCCGTTACCCTTGAGTGGATCCATCAAAGGCCTGAGTTGGCCACAAAAGTAAGAGATGAGCTGATAGTCTGAACCCTCTTAGCAGTACTGAAAAATGACCTTGGCCTGCCAAGCAACTCATCCATCCATTTCCCTATGTATACATACTAACAACATTATTTCTCCTCCTCCTGTATTATCTCTCAAGAATTGGACAGGGTGAAGGAATGGGGGTTTTATTTCTTCCACTCCCCCATTGCCAAAGTCTCTATAACACAGTGAGGGAACAAAGCTCACTAAACATGTCTTTTGCTATATGGTAGGGCATTTTTTTCAGAAATTTTCTAGACAAGAGATCACTAAAAGAACTTTCCATTTGAAAATGGTTGTATTCCATGGATAAGCAGACCTGATATTCAGGTGCATGGCTACTGACCTGAACAAAGTGTTTTACATTCAAAACTAGTGTGCTTTTGGAGGTTCTCTTTATATTTTAGGGTAAAATATGAATGAATGAATGAATGAATGAATGAATGAATGAATGAATAACGTATGGAGTGTTAAACTTGGAGTCAGAAACACCTAAATTCAAATCCTGAATTGAATCCTTAATTAGCTGTCTGCATTGGTAAATCAGATTCCTCATCTATAAAAATGAGAATAATGCCTATAATATCTACCATGGGTGGTAATTTTACAGTAGCTAATGTATGATCACTTTAAATGCTATGCAACTGCCTGTCATTATTAAATAATTATTATTATTTTGAAATATATATGCCTATGATGAGTATCCACCTTGCATTTTTACCCTCTTTAAAGTTTATATTTCCCTCTCTTAATATCCTAGTCTTTTTACAGATTAAAAAACAATTGAGTTTTGACAACATGAAATGATTTGCCTAGGCTTTCTTCTCTCAAAAAATGTCATTTGTAGGGTCTAAATAGATGATATGATAAATAAGATTTTATTTTAATGGGAATTTTTTTCTCAAGTTCTTATTTACTACAATGATGCAGAAAGAATGTTATATTTGAGCTAGAAATTAATCTGTCTGGTCATTATGTCTCTCCCATGTGATCTTACGATGTCAAATTATTTACTGTTAAGACTGAGGGGAGGCTTGCATCAGGAATGTGGATACTTCAGCCAGATTCTAGAAAAAACTTGGGTTCAGTTTTTGATTATTCTATTTCTTAAAATTAATATTAATTTACATTATTGTATTCTATAATATTTATTAATATTGAGGGTCTTGTGACAGTCTAGCTCTTGTGACAGAGCTTTTTGGGTAGTCCATGAAATGAAATTGTTTTGATCTATATTTCCTTTAGTTAAATGCAGCAATGGGTAAATAACTATTCTTAAGGCATGACAAAACTTTAAGGTGCTAAAAATGAAATGAAAAAAAATCAAACCTTGAGTCATCTTTATCTGATCTGAACCCCACCAGGTTGTGTAGATAGGAGAAGTTCATTATAGCGGATATAATTTTTCTTAGTGGAGTCCTTAAATAGCGGAGCTTTTGAGATAATACAGCTGAATCCAGCAAGTTGTTTTTCAATAGAATAAAGTCAAGTCACTTGTCTGGGCAAAAGGGCTATTGGATCATTCATTTTTAGGACTTAAACTGAAAGAAAAATGAAATAGCAGACTTTAAGATAAGACAGAAAATTCTGAAACCCAAAGACAGATATTTTATCTGACCTTGAAATTGATGCTTCTCACTGAAATGATTTGAAAATACTACTTTCCCTTGAGTGAAAGCTAAAATGGGACAATGGATAATGTGGTTTTCCTGTGTATATTTTTAAAGTGTCCATCTGGAGAGATATACCATTATAAACAAGTCACAGAAGTGACATGCTGGACAAATAATGGTGTAAGTGTTAGACTGAACATGTCACAGCCCATAGGTCTTAACAAGCTTGATTTAGAATCCAGTCCCCATCCTGGTATCTCAGAAAGCCTGGATTAAACATTGTGAAAAACCATTTGAAAGCATGATTGCCTAATTTCTTCAAAAATTAAACCATCAATCAAAAGGGAAAAATAAAACCACCTAAATTGCTCTGGAAATCTGTGTTTCTAGGGTTAAAAATCATTTGGAATATTGAATTATGACAAAAAACTTGGTCCTCAACATCTAACACATTTTTCTTTACTTTGAATTATTTCCATGTTTCAATCTTTTGATTGAAGAATCCTTGAAATTTTTCTTCTATCCATGTTCAGAAATTCTTTTGGTTTCTAACATAATTCATGCTATTATAGATTCCACAAAAAAAAAGAAAAAAATTAAACCACAAAAAAGGTTACGAGAATGAAATACTACTCTTTAGCTTCAATTAATAAATAAGTTTAAGTCATTGATGAGTAATTTTTCAGGCATGTCTGACTCTTCATGACCCCACTTGGGGTTGTGTTGGCAAGAATACTGGAGTGATTTTCCATTACTTTCTCCAGCTCATTTTACAGTGGAGGAACCAAGGTAAACAAGATAAAGTGACTTGACCAGGGTCATAATGTTAATAAGTGTCTGAGGTCAGATTTGTACTGAGGAAGAAGAGTTTCCTGACTCTAGTCCCAGCACTCTATCCACTGTACCACCTAGCTGTTTCCAAATAATGTAATAATGCTAAATTGGATATTGGTGAAATAGAGAAGAATAAGGAGAAGGGAAGGAAGGGGAAGAGAAAGAGCAAGAAGGATAGAGCGGGAGGACAGAATAGATAGAGGAAGTAGAGAGAAAGGAAGCATGAATAATCAATGAAAATTTGTCATGAATAATTAGACCCATAAAATGGTAAGGGATTAGAACTAAGAATGATTGAATTCAACTCTCATTTTCCAATGAAAGTAATAAGGCACTGAAATGTGTTTAGTATGAGGTCTTATGCATAGACCGAGTCTTGTGTACAGTCTTTACACATATGTTTCTATTTATTTCTAGTCTTTAATCACCTTTTTCAGTTCCTTAGAATGACAGTCGATTCTGAAGAGCAAATTCCTTATGACATCAAAACCACTTTGGAAAACATTTCATTGGAGTTTCCAGTGCTTTAGCATGGTGGCATCAGGATTTAACTACATTGTTAGACTGATTTCTCAATGTTTCACTAGAATTATTTAAAACCTATTTCATGTATTACGTAATGTAGCAAGTTGAAAAGTGAAACACTGGGTTATGCATCCTCAGCACAGATATGTTTCATCTTCTTATTGTTAACTAGTCAGCCAGATGTTTGGAGAAATCCTGTGTGAGGATTCTATGTCACATTGTTCTTTGTACTTTTAACACTGTCTCCAACTTCAAGTATTCAGGGTTTATGTTGTTATTTGTACTTCTCCCTCTCCAGCTCTTCAGAAGCTCCAAACTACCATTTAGTTTCCAGCTGGTGGAAATTGGATGGCTTCTTTTGCCGAATTTCTTATTCTTCATAACATCTTTTTTTTTACTCCTCTTTCTAATGTTTGTCCAAAGGAAAACAAATCTGAAGGTCAGTTGACACTTGTCATTATTGTCCAATTTCTGTGTTCTTCCTTGTTTCTAGGCAACCCAGGCAGAGGTTCACCATCCATTCAAGATACATTCAGATGGCAAACATAGACTTGGCCCTGGAATACTATTAGAGGTCATCTAAACTCTTCAACCCTAATCATTTTATGGATGAGGAAACTGAGGTTCAGGGAGTTTAAATGTTCTTCCGATGATCACATGCAGGGGGAGAGGCCCACTGGGATTTAAATCCAAGTCTTCTGACTCCAACCACATTCATTACTCTTTTTCACTGTAACACAGAAACTGTTAAAAAGATAGAGTGGGGACCAGAATCATAGGTTCATAGGTTATTTGAGTGATACTAAAGTGGGAATTACTAGGAATGAACAAATATTTTTAATATGTTATCATTTTGAAAAAGCAACAAAGAGCACTTGTACAGACAAAAGGGTGACTCATTGCTCCTCTTCTTCATCCAATGTAGCTAGATTCATTTGGTTGCCCAATCTTTAATCTGTGGTTTTTAAGAATGATTATTATTCTGAGGAAACATGGGGGGGGGATGTAGCTATTTTTTATGGTTTTTGCAAGGTATTAATGTTAGTTGACTAGCCCAAGGTCGTGCAGGTAAGTAATTATTAAGTGTCTGAGGCTGGATTTGAACTCAGATCCTCCTGATTCTAGGACCAGTGCTCTATCCATTGCATCACCCAAAGCTATAGCTCTTAAGGATAAACTTCAGGGATTGTAAAAGGTAATGAACCAACTGAAAGAATAGAAAAGTCAACCATTTTGAAATCACTCAAGCTCACAATAAAACAAAGTCAATTTGAATGAAATGTAAAGAAAAGTATGGTCAAAATTTAAAAATAAGAAGAATCCACAAATTATTGTAGGGAAAACATCCCAATTAATCCTTAGAAAACAAAAGAAACTTTTAGAGAGATGGGCAGTTGGAGGCATTATTATTGATGACTGTGAAGTATAGCATAGATTTCTCAAAATTAGAGATACAGCAAGAGGTTTTTTAAAAATTATTAATTGTTGATATGGGTTTAAACAATGCTTTTCCCAGGCAAGGTGATCCACAGATGGGAAAACTGAGGTTTGGAAAAAATATAATGTTTAACTGATAAAACTCACTTTTCCATTAAAAGTTATGACATATAGATCTTGCAAATTTTAAGTATCTTTCTCAAGTGAGGTTTATTTATTTATTATTATTTTTTATTATTAAAGACAAGTTTTATAAAGAAGGACAAAAAAGGGTCTACTTCAAGGAACTCACTGTTTAATGGAGGAGAGAACATGGAACAATTATATTGAAAGAAGATATTTACTGAGAATGAGGAGCAATCAATAGGGAGGGCAGATCAGAATAAGGCTTCTTGTAGAAGATAGTACTTTAGCTAACATTTGCAGAAAACTTGGAGAGTTTCAGGCATGTGAGACAGCCAATGAAAATGTGCACCATCAGTGGTGACTAGGGGATGTAAATAAAAGATGTCCTTAAAGCACAAACAACTTGGCAATTGTTTGTATTGGGGAGGAATAATTAAGAGTGAGAGAATCAAGGATGACAGATGTTTCAAGCCTGGAAGACTGGGAAAATGGTGATATGTCAGCAGTAATGAGGAAGTTAGGAGGAGGGGAAACTCTGGAAGGAAAAATAATGAGTTCAGCATTGGACATGTTGGATTTAAGATTTCTATGAGACATTCATTTTGACTTGTCCAATTGCAAGACTGAACATCAGGAGGGAGGTTAGGAATGGATAAATATATCTGAGTACCATCTTCACAGAACTGATAGTTGAATTTGCAGGGACATATGAGATCCCCAACTGAAAGAATATAAAGGTAGAAGAGAAGAGGTTCTAGAGTAGAGCTTTGGGAACACTTGGTAGCTATAACTTGGATGAAGACTCAGCAAAGGACTCTCAGACTATAAAACATCCATACAGTTTCCAATAGACCTGAAAGTCTTATCCCCAGGGAAGTCAAGATGAATAAAAAAAGAATATATTTATATATTGAGAAGTAAAATTGTTAGATAATTCAAGAAATTCACAAATAGAGCTGGAGTATTGCTAGATCATTTTGTATCATGCCAAGTTTATCCAAGAGATGGAGACAAATATGCTTCTATGGTTTGGGAACTTGCTTGATTTTTAATTCATTGAAAACCCATGTAAGGTTATCTTTGGGGAGAAAAAATGGATTGTTCATCCAAGATAGTTAATATTTTAGTAGGGGAAAAGTGCAGCTACATGTTGAAGTATTGAAGGATGTGTTAAAATCTTATTAATTCTACACCTTTTGGACATAGAATGGATTTTTAAAAAGCAAGCCATTGCACATTATAAACTTCTTAAGATCAAAAATTATAAGGTTTATTAGGTAAAGTTATTTTATTTTGTTGTGGTTATGTGAACATAAATTTAAAAGGATAGTTTAGAGATTATACAATCTCATATAATACATTTGACAGATGAGGAAACTGAGGTTCTTATAAAGTGTCACAATGGTAGTTGAACGCAGAGTCATGATTGAAATTCAATATCCCAGTGATCATGTCACTATACCAAACTGTCTGATAGTTATAATCTCAGCTTTAGGTGTTAAATCCATTAACAATTTCAGTAAAATAGAAAAAAAATTGTTTCCCTTGTTAGTAGGTAAGGAGTTTAGGAGCAGATGTTGCAAGTAGCCTGGGCTACATACTAGGACATATGCTCCCTTTATCTCCTCCTCAAGGGTGTCAGTCTTTTTGCATGGCTGATTGATACTCTTTGTCCTCTATTAAAGCAAGTGCATCTCATTTTCTGCCATGTAGAACTGACCATCGATTTCAGGAATGTACTTTTCTGCTCCAGTTCAGAAGCCAGTTTCCAAATTCATCTTGACAATATTTACCAACATCTGTTATTTATTCAGTATTCTTTCTTCATGGGTTAAAATAGGAAGGTAAAAGCAGGTTTTGGTGGGAAATGGTTTAAGATTCAGAAGATGTGAGTTTTAACTCTATTGCTATAATATTTCTATTATTATTTTGTTCTCATTTTGACACATTTGTTGGTCAACTTTAATCAAGTCACTTATCTTCTCTAGTTCTGAGTTTCTTCATTTGTAAGGAAAAAAATAATAATTCTTTTAATGCTTACCTCAAAGGCTCCTGGTAATAAAAGCACATTATAAATGAAAAAGTATTGTGAATATGAGTGAATATAATTATTATGCTTGATAACTTTCATCTTGTTCTTAGATTTCTTAGGAAAAATTACTACCTTATTTGCAACTTAGTGATCAGCTCATGAGATCTTGTGGATATTATTACTGTATCAGTGATGCGGCAGTTAGGGGTTTACTCGCTAGACTTAATTTTGTTCTAATGTCTTCCTCCTCCAACTTATTTGCATGGAATTGAGAATACAGAAAATCTTGAAACCCATAGTCCTTGCCACCTTGCTAGAAGACTAGACCCTATGGGCCTAATGCACTCTTTTGTTGTTCTTCAGTCATTTTACTCTTCATGATCCCATTTTGGGATTTTCTTGGCAGACACTGGAGTGACTTGCCATTTCCTTCACCAGTTCTTTTTTTAGATGAGGAAACTGAGGCAAAGAGGCCTAAATGATTTGCCCAAAATGTCTGAGGATAGATTTGATCTCGAGGAAATCTTCCAGATTTTCAAGCCCAGTACTATATTCACTTTACCACCCAGCTGCACAATGATGGACTTTAACCACTGAGAATTAAAAAAGATACTTACATAGAGTTTCTGGTACCAAGCTTGAGAGAGGTCTGGGAGACCCAAGTGCCAGTGATTAGGAAGTAGTGTTTTATAAAACAGAATTACACCTGAGAATACTAGCTAATTAGGAATGGCCATGATCTTTGTTCATAGAATTATAGATTTAGGGATCAAATGGATCTTCAAGGAAGTCTAATTTCAACCCCTTATTTTACAGATATGACCCATAGAAATGACTAACCAAAATTCATCCAAGTTCCAGGTATCAGAGGAGGGATATGAACTCACAACTACTGATGTTAGAATCTGAGCTATTTCCACTATCTCCTTTTGAGAATTTGGAACAAGGGACAAAGTCTTCCCTTCTGAAAAGGTAACAATCTGAAAGAACAAAACTCCTTCCACTATCTTTGTCTTACCCTTGTCTGTTGGCTGGCTGTGCAAAGGGTTTCTTCTTTCCAAGAGAACTGTATAAGAAGCAAGCAGCCCACTTTGAAGTTTTCCACTAAGATAGTATGGAATCTCCTATTCATCTTACTCTTAGGAAAACATTGCATTTCAGATAAAGATTCCAGCTGAAGCTTAGGCAAGTTTAAGGTCTGAAACTTCATTGTATCAGAATTCCTGAATCAATTAGTAGTGACCATGGTACCAATGGAACAACACTTAGGAAGCAGGCAAATGAAACCAATAAGAAAATAAAACTCATGGGGCTCCAATCCTTAAACTAGGAGGAAGCTGACCAGGAGAAGCACTGTGCAGACTTTATTAGAAGACATCCTTGGTCCTGCAACCTCAGGGATATAAGATGTCCATCTATGAATGTTCCCTGGCCACCTGTGTTTTCTATATGTGTATGCTTTCTGTTCTTTAAGAGCTATGCATATATCCTGTCCATACATAGGTGTTTTCATAGTGTTTTACTCATTAGACTGAACTCTTTGAGAGTAGTTATTATTTCTTTAATCTTTCATTGTATCTCCATCACTTAGCACACAATTCCTGGAATATAGTAGTGCTTAATAAATTCTTGTTGATCAGAGTCACTTTGCTGAATAATATGCCAAAAAATTGATAATCCGAATGAAGTGAATGAATATTTACAAAAATGCAAACTGCCTATAATTTTGCAGAAGAGGAAGTACCACACTTAAATAACCCTATTTCAGAAAAAGAAATTGAAGAAACGATCAATAAACTCCCTAAGAAAAAGTCTCCAGGTCCAAATGAATTCTACCAAACATTTGAGGAACAACTAATCCCACATTCTACATTAACTATTTAAAAAAATAGGAGAGGAAGGAGTTCTGCCAAACTCCTTTTATGACACCAACATGGTGCTGATACCTAAAACAGTAAGAACCAAAACAAAGAAAATTATAGAACAATCTCCTTAATGAACATTGATGCAAAAATCTTAAATAAAATTTTAGCATTGAGATTACAGCAAGTTATTACTAGGATAATACAACATGATCAGGTAGGATTTATACCAGGGAGGCAGGGATGATTCAATAATTAGGAAAATAGTCAACACAATTGGACATATCAATAGTAAAACAAACAAATTATATGATTATCTAAATAGATGCTGAAAAAGCCTTTGATAAAATATAACAACATTTCTATTAAAAATCATAGAAAGTTTAGGAATAAATGGAGCTTTCCCTAAAATAGTAAGTTGTATATGTCTAAAACATCAACAAATATTCCAACATAGAACAATAAATATTATATTAATAGGGATAAATTCGAAGCATTTCTAAGATCAGGAGTGAAACAAGGATGCCCATTATCGCCATTACTATTCAATATAGTATTGGAAATGCTAGCTTTAGCAAAAAAAGAGAAGAAAAAGGAATGGAAAGAATCAGAATTGGCAAAGAGGAAGCAAAACTTTTGCTCTTTATGGATGATATGATGGTATACTTAGAGTACCTGAGAAAATCATCTAAAAAATTCCTTGAAACAATTAAGAAATTCAGTAAAATAGCAGGATATAAAATAAACCCAGATGGGGGCAGCTAGGTGGCACAATGGATAAAGCTCTGGTCCTAGAATCAGGAGGGTCTGAGTTCAAATTAGGCCTCAGACACTTAATAATTGCCTAGCTGTGTGACTTTGGGAAAGTCACTTAACCCCATTACCTCAAATTAAAATTAAAAAATAAATTCACATAAATCATCAGCATTTCTCTCTCTCTCTCTCTCTCTCTCTCTCTCTATATATATATATATATATATATATATATGTATATATATTACATATGTTTGTGTGTATATATATGTGAATAATGAAATTCAAGAGTAAGAGATAGAACGAAAAATTACATTTAAAGTAATTGTAGACAACATCAAATACTTGGGAATCTACCTCCCAAAACAAACATAAAAACTGTATGAACACAATTATAAAGTACTTCTAACTCAATTAAAGTAAGACCTAAATAATTGGTAAAATGTTAATTGCTCATGGTTAGCTAGAGCTAATATAAAAATGACAATGTCATCCAAATTAAATTATTTTTTCAGTGCCATACCAATCATACAACCAAATAATTATGTTACCAAACTAGATAAAATAATAACAAAATTCATCTGGAGAAACAATAAGTCAAGGTATCAAGGGAACTTGATGAAATAATGTAACTTTAGCAATGAAATTACAGCAAATTAGGATAATACAGCATGATCAGGTATGATTTATACCAGTTAGGCAGGGATAAACAAATGTAACGGAAGTTGACCTAGCTCTACCAGATCTAAAATTATGCTACAAAGCAGCAGTCATCAAAACTGCCTGGTACTGGTTAAGAAATAGAGTAATGTATCAATGGATTAGGATATGTTCTAAAGAAGCTATAGTAAATGACCACGGTAATTTACTGTTTGATAAACCCAAAGACATTAGCTTCTGGGATAAGGACAAACTATTTGACAAAAATTATTGTGAAAACTAGAAAATAGTATGGCAAAAACTAGGCATAGACCCACATCTCATACCTTATACCAAAATAAGGTCAAAATGCGTAAAAGATTTAGACAAAAAGGGGGACATCATAGATCAATTAATATACAAATAATCTATCAGGTCATGAAAAGGGGACAAATTTATGGCCAAACAAGAAATAGAGTACATTATAAACTGCAAAATGAATGATTTTGACTATTTTAAATTAAAAAGGTCTTGCTCTACTAAAATCAATGCTGCCAAAATTAGAAGGAAAGCAGAAAGCTTTTCACTACATGCCTATGATTCTCCAAATTGTACATACAATATTAACTTGACTTTTCACCACTGAGATGAAGCATGGGAAGAGAGGGTGGGAGGAAATTTTGTGATTTAAAAATATACATATTCATATGAATGAATGTTGAAAAGCTTTTATAACATGTATTCGGAAAAATAAAATATTTATGAAAAATTTTTAAAAAATTCTTTTTGACTGACAACCAAATTCTAGTCTTAACAATTCTGTAGTCTTTGACATTGCTGCGTACTCCATCCTTCTGTATAGTTGCTCCTCCAAAAATTTTTATGACATTTTTCATTTCTAGGTCCCAACATTTATAACTGATCCTTCTCAGTACTCTTTACTGATTTCCTATTCATGTTTCTATTCATATTTCTTTCTGTCCTAGTCCCTCTTCACTTCTTTCCTTTTGCTTACTTGGTGGTCTCTTCAAGTTTTATATATTTAACTTTTCACTACATGCATACAATTCTCCAAATGTTCATATTTATCCCTTTTCTCTTTTCAAGTCTCTGGTTATACCACTCCAACTTCCTATAACATGTATCTCAAGCTATCACATAGGAATCCCGAATTCAGCAGGTCACAAAGAGAAATTATCATTTTTTCCAATAAACCTACCCATTATTCTTTAGCTGCCTTATTTCTGCTTAAGTTATCACCATTCTTCAATACTTCAACTTCCCAACCTAGTAGTCATTCTTACTTCTTCAGTAATCCATCACTCTCCCCACCATTTCCATTACATCTTTTGGGTTCATTCCTTTCCCTTTATTCACACACAGTCACCTTCATTTAGATCCTCATCATCTCTCCCTCAGACAATTGCAATACCTCTCGTTTTATTTTGTTATATTCAGGAGAACAAATTTACCTATAAAATAAATCTTGAGCTATGACACCAATAGTTTTGTCTTGGCAATTAGGTGGAATAATGGGTAGAGTGCTGGAATTGGAATCAGGAAGATTATTCTTCCTGAGTTCAAAAATGACCTCAGGTACTTAACTAGCTGTGTAATCCTGGGTAAGTCACTTAACCTTGTTTACCTCAGTTTCCTCATCTATAAATGAGTTGGAGAAGGAAATGGTAAACCACTCCAATACTTTACAAAGAAAACCCATAAGGTTTTCACAAATAGTAGGGTATGACTGAGCAACAATAACAATATCCAAGTTTTGCTTTAATGACCTTTTATAACCTGATATAAAATATAACTATCAATCTATAAGGATTGATTACAATGAAGTGAAAGTACATTTTGCTGCAATCTCCTCTACTCCATCCTTCACAGATTTTTCAATGTTTTTTAAGTCTCAACAACACCTTGCCACTCAAGAAAATTCTAAGTCTTCCTAATGCCCCCTAGATGAAATAAAATCTCATCGAATTGTCATTTGAAGTACTTAGTAATCTGTTTAAGTGTATTTCAAATGTCTTAATGTATTCTTCAGTCCAAATGAACTCGTTGACTTGCTATCATTCCCTGCACATGATCAGAATCTCCAATCTCTCTGCCATGATTATTCCCCACACCCAAAATGTTCTCCCTTCTCATCTAAGCTGCTTGGAACCTGTCAAGCCTTTCAAAGTTTGGCTCAAGTATCACAACACAGTCAGCCTATTTTGAGTCTCAGATGTAAGAGTGTTCATTCTCACCTTTACTTTGCATAATTATTTACTTCTTTTATCCCCTCCTTCCCCTAATAGAAAGGAACTTCTTTGAGGACATAGAAATCATTTCATTGTAATCTTTTTATCTCTATCACCAAGAATAGTGCTTGAGCCATAGTATGGACATAATAAATGTTTTGAATTAAAGGAGAAAACACTTAGGAAGGAAATATTGAAGATACAAAAGGAAAAAAATGCCCTGAGGGGAAAAATGAAATATTCCTGAAACGATTGATAAAAGAATATATAAAGGATTCTATAGCTGGTAGAGGGTATAGTGAATAGAGTGGCAAGTCTAGACCCAGGAAGATCTGAGTCAAAATTCAGTCTCAGAAACTTACTAACTGTGTGACTCTGGGAAACTCACCTGAACATGTTTTTCTTAGCTCCTCGTCTGTAAGATAAGTTGGAAAAGGAAATGGCCCAAAAAGATCCCCAAGAGGATCGTGTATGGTCCAATGCACAGGATAATGCACTAGTTCTAGAGTCAGGAGGAACAGAGTTAAAATTTGACCTCAGGTAATAGGTCTATGACCTTGGGTAAGTCACTAAACCCTGATGGCCTGACATATAGGATCATCTCCAGCCATCCTCATTCAGATCTGGCCACTGGGCATATATGACATCAGAGTAGAACATGCAGCTGGTGACTTAGCACAACACCCCCTTATTCAAAACTAATTCACATGCTTGACATGATATAACCTCACTGATGTCATGCTCTTCTTCAATACTGAAGGCCAAATGTCATCATCATCAATATGGAGTTAATAATAGTATTTCAATCCCAGGGTGACTCTGAAAATCAAATGAAATAATAATTGTAAAGCACTTAGCACAGTACCTGGAATCTTATATAGTGAATACTAAATAAATGGTAGATAATTATAATAATAATAATTATCATTACAGTCATTTATTTTCACTCCAAAACATTTGAAAGTTATTCCTTCATATGTGTATTTTAGCAGTATATATATATATATATATATATATATATATATATATATATGTGTGTGTGTGTGTGTGTGTGAGTGCATATTTATATATGTGTGCATATATATGTGTAAATATATATAAAAACTATACATATGTAGATAGAGATTGTTTTCTAATTGGAGTAATAGTCAAAATGTTCACATATAACTGCAGAAATATTCCATATTGTTTGAAAATAAATAAAAATATACTTATTTAAACCAAAATTCCCTTTTTGTCTTTTCATCATTAACTTCTCCTCATGAAGAAAGTCTAAAGAAGACAGTATGTCTTTTATCATATTTCAGGTCCTTATGGGAAAATAAAACATGGACATCATTAAATATAATAGCAAATATAATGCAAGATAAAATCTATACAAGGTCTCCAAGTGCTTTTAGATCTGATGAGGGAAATAGTACTTTCTGCTTAACACATAAGAAACACTTGTAAGGAAAATGTGACATTTGATTTGAACCTTCTGCTTTGATTTCAGCTCAATCAAATTCAAATTCACTTGATAAGCATCTTCTATATTCAAGGTACTGAATGCAAAAAATGACATAATTTTGGCCCTCAAGGATCTTACATTCTGTTGGATTGGGGGATAGCATAAGGTAGGATCTTATGGAAACAAAGAGGAAATTCAGACAAGGGCCTCTAGGAATATTTGAGGAGGTAAAGAACACTTTTGACTGAAGATGCTTTTTTCATAGTTAGCAAAGGACCATAGCTCTTTAAATTGTTTTAATTGCTTAATATGAATATAGTAAACTGATTCAATAAAAATTTTATCTTATAATCCAGCACAAAATCACTGCCTGTGGAATTTGCAAAAACAGTAAAGTTCTACTGTATTGTGGTAGTCAAAATTTTTGGGAAATCAGGAGTTGGCATTCAAGTCAGAAACTCTAAGGTGGCTCTGGATAATTTTTTTTTCTGATTAACACCTTCAATTCTTGTACAGGCTGTGTCTGGACTCTAGAGCAGCATAAGCCATGTCCCAGAACCAAGAGAGGTACTGTGATCATACCTACCCAACCCAATAAAGACACAAGAGTCAGAAAAGAATATGGGGATGAGGAGGGAAAATATTAAAGAAAGATGGGTGCTTGACACAAGGAGAGAAAGTCAAATTTAGAAAAAGGGAAAAGGAGCTGAAACCATAGACTGGACAAAGGAGAGTATAAGAAACCCTTTAAGCTCATAAACATATGAGACATTTAAGAGCTGTTCAGTATAGTAGTACAAATAAAAATCAGAAAAAAAATCTGTGTTCAAACTCCATCTCTAAAACAATAATGATATGGATCAATTAGATAAAGGGTGAAAATTATTTTTCAGGTCTCAAAGTACCCTATTGGTATCAAGGTGGCACAATGAATAGGGCTTAGAATCAAGAAGACTCATCTTTGTGATTTAAAATTTGAACTTAGACACTTACTGGGTCTGTGTCCCTGAGTAAGTCACTTGACCCTATTTGTCTCAGTTTCTCTTTTGTAAAATGAGCTAAAGAAGGAAATAGCAAACTACTCTAGCTTCTTTGCTAAGAAAATCCTAAGTGGGGTCAAGAAGAGTCAGATAGAACTGAAAAATAAATGAACACAAAGTACCATCTGACTGTTTATAGTTCTTATTTTCATATTCAGATGACTTTGAGGTTCCTAATTTTACCTCACTTCCAATTTGAACCTGGAAGTATACAATGGAGAATAATTCTGGGAAGAGAAGCTGATATTATCTTTGACTCTTGCTTTTTACCTTCAACTCTTATTTTGCATTGATAACACTGTAAAAGGCAGAGTCAGGACCCAGGGACAAAGACAATCTGGTCTTAAGTGCTGGGAGACCCATTGATGTCTCAGCTTCTCGAAGGCATATGGTGGCTAGATCCCTTCATTAATAATAAGCATTGGAATGGTGTCAGGATAGTAAGATACAGAATTCTTAGAAAAGCATACAAAACACATTCCTGACCCTAGAAGTGACAGCAGCAACACCAGGAACGTACAGACTATCCCAGTAAGTAGAGGACAGGTTTTCTTGTGGGAGATGCTTTGCTTGTGGGAGTTGTTGAACACAGAAATCCTGCTAGCATTCTGCAGAACATGGAATGTGCTCCAAGAAACACTGCTCTAGTTGAAACTCTTTCTTTTTAGGGGAAAACAATATACATAAAAGTTCAACAACTTGTCAAGAATCATGTAATTAACTGGTCAAAATGAGTTGAGACTAGTATCTCTTTTTTACATTTTTCTTCTGTGCGAAGGTCCAGACTGGGAGTGTGGAGTATTGCACATATTTTCATGTCCATTGATATTCATATTCCATTCCTTCTTTCTTTTTAATTCTTTGTTATAAATAATTCCTCCGTGAACAGGAAAAGAATACATTTGGATATGTAGGTGAAGTAGAAACAAAAGATACTAATAAGTATAAAAAAACTCCAACTATAGTATCTAATAAAAGAATGTGGTAATGTTCCTTTCCTTCTAAGATTGACTCAAAAGTGAAGTGTTTTAGAGGTAGGCATGTTGGTGAACCAGGTCATATAAAATCTCTTAGAGAAGTTTCTTAAATTTTTATTGTTACACTACTGAAATAGAAAATACTATAAGTCAGAGTTTGATTATTTTACTAATTATCTATAGTTAAAGAGATGTTAATAATACAGTTTAAAATTTAAAATATATCATTTTTCAGAACAAGTTGTTAAACATTTTCCAGCATGCTCCTGTTCGAGAACTCCAGGTGTTGACTTTTCTTAGCCTCAAATTTTCCCTAGAGAGATCCTTTGAACTGCTGCTGTTACCCTAGGCATCATTGGCTCTTATACACTTCTGACTGGCATCTTCATATTGTTCAGACATTTCTGAATCTGTGAATTATTTTTGTTGAATGTTTCTTTCTTATAATTAGTACTTAAATCTCTCTTGGCTGTTTACATCCTCTGACCCATGGATAGGTCTGAGTTTGCAAATATCATATTCCTTCATTGATATGATGGCTCCCAGGTCTCCTTATACCTTTTTCTATGAAAAAAATCAGAAGAAAACTTGATTGATACAATGTAAAGAGGAAGTGCCAAACTGTATTTGACTATATTTCTCATCATTATTTTCTACTCCAATTCTAGTGCCTACTTATGGGCACTGGCACATGTTCCTTGCATCAGACTGACACAGTTAAACTCATTAATACTCCACATAATGCAAAGAAAACACAAGTGCAGAAGATCCAAGACTCCTGATTGCTCATACTGACCCTTACTCAGTGTTCTCTCACCATTATATTTTCTTGTGGTAAGGATAGGCTAGTCTTCATGCCCACAATAGTGTCATAGACCAGGTCCTTCACATTCTTGAGATTATAATAGTGGAACATCTGTGGGAATCACCAACTTTAGTTGTTCCAAGGTAATAGGAATCTCTAAAGAATTTTTTTCAGAAAAAATTCCAGAAAATAGTTCTATCTTATTTTGAATTTATACTTTTTTTTTCTCACAAAACTCCTGTTAAATAGATTGAGCAGTTATGATTTTACCCATTTTTCAGATGAGGCTACAGCTCAGCCTCAGAGATATATCTCATGATATCCTTTCAAGGGTTATCTAGTAAAACCTTTGAATTAAAATAGCACAAATTCAGCATATGCATAAAAATGATTCTATATTTGGATAAATTTAGAAAAGAGGCAGAAAAAAGGCAAGTTATAATCACCTAAGTAGTTTGCATTTTACAAATAAATGAGTTTCATTTTGTTGACTATAACATCATCTTGCCCAATTTTAAAATTTGTAGTATATGTAAAGCCTATGAAGTGAACAAAAGTGGGTCCCTAATCCAGGAACCTCTGATAGTTGGAATTTTTTCAGACTTATGGCAATCCATGTAACTTCAGTGTAGTTTTGATCCTTAATCATGGCTACAAAGGTGTTCTTTGAAATTCTTGCATTGTTTGGCATTTGGTGATTAAAGCTGACATTTGCTGGACCAAGTTGGAATTTGAGAATTGATAGACCTCGACTAATCCCAGCAATAAAATGGTCACAAATGAATGCCATGACAGATTTTGAAACAAGAAAAATCATCACTAAGCTCACTAGGAAAGATTAAGAGACTGTCAAGCTAAAAAAAAATTGGCTCTATTATGCTTGCTTGGGGTGGCATAGTCTGTTTTCCCCATTTGTATGTGCTCAAGTTGTCTCTTTCATGCCTCTTGGTATAATAATTTCCAAAGTCATAAACAAAGAGAATAAGACATCACCTCAGATAAAAAGGCACAGGAATTTTTTTTTTCCTTTAAGATGAGGAAAAAAAAAACATTCACAGACGGAGAACATGGCCCTGGAGAACAAAGAGGTTTAAAAATCAGCCTACTTTACAGCATTAGAATGCTTTGCCTTAAGTATAGATTTTTCTCCTGATTATATTGTTACACATTCCACCGTTCCCATGCCATCAGCCTTGAGGACTTTATTACTTATGTAATTCCAAGATCTGACATAGAGCAAAATGCATCTGATCTCAATGAATGGCAGAAGATGAAAAAAAAATTATCAGTGGATTTCAGGGGGGAGAGAAAAAGACCATTTTAATTCTCTTGCAAGGCTATTGATTAGTAACAGATGTTACTTTTCTGATTTAATTATACTTGATTCATTTTTTCACTTGAAAATATAGATCTGTCAAAATATTTTAAATCATCTAGCTATAAAGGTCTTTTAAACAAATTTCTTTTATTCCTCTTTCCAGGTAGATCTTCCATGGTGGAGAGCTCCAGGTACCATTGGGGCATAATTTAAAGTGCCATATGATTGAATTTAAAGTGATGGAAATTTTATTCAGAGGCTTAAATAGACCTCCCAGAATAAAAAGGAATCTGTTCCATCAGTCCTTGAAGGAGAGACCTGCTAAGGAAACTAATCTTCAGGGTCAGAAATGGCGAAGAGAGGTTGTATGATAAAGGCCAGGCCAGATCAGGTCGGCAATGCACTGGTTCAACTCCCTGCAATCCTTCACCTGAAACTTCTTGGACAGAACCAAAGATCTCATTAAGTTGAGAAAGTTTTTAATTCTCTCTCTCTCTCTCTCTATCTCTCTATCTATCTATCTAAATATGTATATCTCTTTGAGGAAAGTTCCCTTTGCAATCATTGTCATTTCATATCTGATCTGTTATGTAGGTTTATTTATAAGGGCAAACTGAACCCAGAAGAGTAAAACACCATTTAATAATGAAAATGTGTCAGTCATTGTGTTTTACAAGTGTTATCTTATTTGATCCTGACCACAATACTGAGTTAGATGCTATTATTATTATTATTATTACTATTACCATTTTACAGATGAAGAAACAGAGTCAAAAAGAAAGTGATTATTTCAAAGTAATAAATTTCTGAGGCCAGATTTGATCTCATCTTCTTGATTCCAGTTTAGTGCTCTCTCCACTGCATTATTTAGTTGTCCCTGGATTTCTAAATTTGGATTAATGCTAGTAAGATTCTTGCTTGCCTCAGTTGGCTTGTACTAGCTACATTCTCTTGATTTTTGACTTTGAGATTTAAAAAATATGATTTCATTGGTAGAGACACTCCCTTCCCATTCAGGGTGGTAACAACCTACTCCATACTTTAGTAAATAGTAGATAAGTGGTTTTGAACAAAAATACTAATTAACTGGTGGTTAACTTTCTGATGATGAACTTCCTCAAACTCAGGGATTCTTGTCATTGAATTATAAACTCAGGAGTTCAATACAGTTCTGTACTTCAAATTATTTCTGGCCTATATACAATATACAATACCTGTACCCCTGACAGCCCAAGGGTTTTCATTTTACAGACTAGAACAATGCTCCATATAGGTATCCAAGCAGATCAATAAGAAATGAGTTTTGGTTCAATTTTTTTAGAATACAGGACACTGATTACAGTTACTATATATAATGAACATATAGTATTATGAAAAGGAAAGGAGGTTTATGAAAGGGAAAACCAAGAATTTTTGGATAGAAGGAATCAAGTCATACCTATTGTTATTGGTCATCATTTGTTTTCAAAGAAAACCATAGGAGCAACTAGGTGGCACAGTGCATAGAGCACTGGCCCTGGAGTCAGGAGGATCTGAGTTCAAATTGGACCTCAGACACATGATACTTACCTAGCTGTGTGATCTTAGGCAAGTCACTTAATTCCATTACCTTGCCAAAAAAACCAAAAAACAAAAGACAACTCCCCTTCCAAAAAAATAGAAAACCATGAATATGATGAATGAGTGATGTCTTGACTATAAGAAGTGGATTTAAGTGAGACAGAGATGTGCAAATTCTTAACTTCACTCTCTCTTCCAGAGTCACTGGCATCTGGTAAGAAGACAAAGTCAGGATGACTGGTGATGAAGCAGTTACTGTGGACTTCTAAAGTGTGATCACAAATCAAAGATGCTAAGGTCATCTACCATAATTATTCTTTTTCTGCCCATAAAGCCTGGAAACAACTTCACATCATTGGAGCAAGCATTTCCCTAATTTCCCCATGGGTTCAAAGCCTATTGGTTACCTCAATCTAGTTGGGGTTTGTCTGTGTCTTTGCTTCTTGGAGCCACAACTGAAAGTTAGGTGAATCAGGTAGATACCAAAGGTGGGTGAGCAATCCTGACAAGGGCTAACCTAGTCCTATCTCCAGAGGCTATAGTCCTCTCACAAGAGGTGCTAGTCCTCCCTAAACACATGACATGAGATTGCATTTTATAAAGGAAATAAGAAAAAGAAAAGTCAGAAAAAAGAGGAATTATATTGACTCTCCCTATTGTAACTCGGTCATTGATCAGATAAAGTCTGGCTATTGTATGCTACTGGTGAGAATAATTGACCCCTAGATGTGAAACACATGAGTTCCCTTCTCCTTTTGCATTAGAATCCCTATTGGGTAATATAACTTTTGACTATCAATTCTGGAGAGTTAATCTGAACACATCTATTTTTTAACCTTCACTGAGATCTGATATCTTGAACAGGTTGTATCCAAGGTGGTCAGAAATTTGTAGACTATGTTGAATACTGTTGGACCAATTCTTCTGTAAGTTCCAATGCTGCATCTTAGTATTTTTACTTTTATTTATTTGAAAGAAATACACTCTCGGGGCGGCTAGGTGGCATAGTGGATAAAGCATCGGCCTTGGAGTCAGGAGTACCTGGGTTCAAATCCAGTCTCGCACACTTAATAATTACCTAGCTGTGTGGCCTTGGGCAAGCCACTTAACCCCATTTGCCTTGCAAAAACCTAAAAAAAATAGACTCTCTTTCCTTTAGAAATTGAAAAGCAAAAGGAAAAAATTATATCATCAGTATAATGTGTGCACTATTATTATTATTATTGATATTGATGTTGTTATTATTATTATTAATGAAGGACAAGGATAGAAAAATTGGTAACTGAGTGGTAAGGTTGATAAATAAAGACATTCTGGTTTCATGTCTATATTTTCCATTAATAAGAGAATACAATGTCTACAGAGATCATACACTGGACTAAACCATTTAAATGATCTGAATATAAAGCATCAAAATTGGAAAAAAGGGAGGAAATTGAGTTCCTTAGTCCTGGTGATGCCCAGGGTCATCCACAACTTGACCTGTACCTCTGGAGACTGATACAACTATCCATGAAGCCAACTAATGTCTCCATGTACATGATATACAGGTCATTCTCTCCAGGATGTACTGGCCAACTCATTTCCCATTTAAAAGCAATAATTCAGTTAAGATGAGATAATGACTCATTGCTTAAAGGCTACATTAGGTGGAGAAAAAGAAATAAAATCATTCCACATGCTGGTGACAACTTGCAAAATGATTCTTTTGAGAACAAAACCATTGTCAGTGGTATAACTTGGATGGCATGGCCCCTGTGCTAAGAAGAAAGCATGTCTATATAGACCATAGGCAGGTTATTTTGGCAAAATATGATGCTGATAAGAAATAGCTTCTTATTTTCCCACTCCATATATCTAATCTACCACTTCAAAGAGAAATAGAGAGAGAGAGAGAGAAAAAGGTCCATAATGTGAAGGAAAGTATAAGATAAATTGCCAACTTGGCCAGATTTCTGTTGATCCACGGAGACTTGGCACTTCTTCTCTGTTGACTATAATCAGACTCTTGGTGCATTTCAGGTATTTGTGGTTCTCCCCAGTCATACTGATCCAAGTCTGGCTGAAAATAATTGGACATAGGCCTTCAATACAGTATACATATTGCGAACTGACAGCCTGAAAGCAAGCCTTCTGGCCATCCCTTTGCATCACATAGTGCTGACGAATGGACCTCCCCCGTCAAACACGTTTATATACCATAGGCACTGGGTATCCATTTCTTTATGTTGGTTCTTTCCTCAAGCAGGAATATTATTGGTTTGAATGTCTGAGAGCTGAAGAAGTTTTTTTTTTTAACATTGCTATAGGTTGACTAGTGGAAATCCAAGCAGTTGGTCCATGAAACAGAAACTCTGAACAGATTTTAGCTTAAACTAACTCTGAATAGCATCACAACTCAGGGAATTAAAATTAGCTGTAGAACAATCCTGTCTTTGGGGGTAGGAAGTAAAAGGAATCATCTCTTACCTGAAGTAAATTAATGAAAAACAGATAAGATGATCACAAAAAAGGGGAAAATGAACTAGATAGAAAATCTTATCATGCTCTGACTCAATTAAAGCAATCCCCTTGTAGCTAGAGAAGAATGGGACTTTTTAGGGCCTTCATAGGATATCTGATATCCTTTTATAGTTTGTGCCTCTTGATATGAAATAATGTACCTTATTCTCCTCTCCCTTCCTTCTGTATCCAGTATACTCTTTTTCATCCCTCAAATTTTTTAAACTTACCTTATACAAATATACTCTGACTATGTATATTCCTTCTAGCTATACTTTTTTTTTTACTTTTCTAGGTTTCTTTGGGTCTTTATATTAGAAAAGAAAATTTTTGGTTCAGTTCTGGTCTTTTTCTTATGAAAACTTGAAATCCTTCCATGTCATTGAATGACCCTTTTTCTTCCTTGATTTTGCCAGGTAGGTGGCAAATGACCATTTTTCTTCCTTGATTATAGTCCTAGCTACTTTGCCTCCTAGAATATCATGTTTCAATGAGTATTTTAAGTGTTCTATTTTTCCTTTTGAATTTGTTTGATTGATTCTTGATGTTTCATAGAGTCATTAGCTTCCACTTGTCAAGTTATAACTTTTAAAGAGCTATTTTTAGCTTTTGTACTTTCCTTTAAATCAGTTCCCTTCTTGACCTTTGTTTCTCCATGTGAATTTTGTTACTTTTTTGCTAGCTCAGTAAAGTAGTTATTTGGTAGTTTGATTGTTATGGTACTGAATAAGTAATTTAATTTGGGTAGAATTGTCATTTTTATTATATTAGCTTGACCCAACCATGAGCAATTGACATTTTTCTAATTATTTAGATCTAACTTTATTTAAGTGAGAAGAGCTTTATAATTGTGTTCATAGTTTCTAGGTTTGCCTTGAGAGGTGTATTCCCAAGTGTGATTGTCTTTCCTATCATGAGGTGAATGAACTTTAAGTTCAACAGGTCATTTCCTGTGGAAGATGAATGTCAAGCCAGTGTAAACTTGATCCATCAATGGAAACTGGAAGGTGGAGGAGGAGCAAAGAGCTGAGGCCACTTCCGTTTTCATGAAATCACATTTAACAGTGGAGTCACTTTGAACAACAGGGAGAACCCCAGATAGGCCAAGACATATTTTTCCTTCTGTAAAATTTGTTTCTAAACACATCTTCTATATCTATAACTGCCTGCACCAAAAATACTGGACAGAAAGCAAATAGTTAAACTTGTGCTTTTCTATGCTGACTTTCTGTAAAGACCATCTTGTATAATATTATATTTTTCATACATCTTAGGAAAATTTGTTGTTTTGTGCTTCTCTGTATCACCTTTGGACTGATAAAGACAATCACATTATTTTATAACTGGTTAGAGACTTCCTCATATCATTTACCCTGTATGTTGTACATTGTGTCAACATTGTCAAGCCCCAAAACTTGGACTAGAACTATTTGGTCCACTGAGGCACACAATGTGAAGATAACAATGTTATTTAAACAATGAGAAAATTATCTTTGATTATTTCTTATGAGAATTCCCTGAACCACACTTGCACAAAAAAGCACCCACCCAAGCCCTCCCCAATCCCTCATAGCTCAACCTCCTATTTTTGCTTTTCACTTTAAAAGCTTATTCTCTGCAAATTAAAATTACTATGAGATTCTACCTCACACCTATTAGATTAGCTAAAATGACTAAAAGGGAAAATGATCAATGTTGGAGAAATTATGGGAGGATTGGGATATTGATGTCTTGTAGGTGGAGTTGGGAATTGATCCAACCATTCTGGATAACAATATGGAACTATGTCCAAAAAGCAATAAAACTGAGCATATCCTTTAACCCAGCTATACCAACACTAGACCTATATCCTGAAGAAATAATCAAAAACAGGAAAAGTTACACATGTTCCAAATTATTCATAACAGCTCTTTTGTATTGGCAAGGAATTGGAAATTAAGGGGATGCTTATCAATTGGGGAATGGCTGAACAAGTTATGGTATATGAACTTTTTGGAATACTTGTGCTCCATAAGAAACCATTAATGGTCAGACTTTAGAGAAGCATGGAACGAATTACAGGAAATGATGCTAAGTGAAGGGAGCAGAACCAAGAAAATATTGCATACATTAAAAACAATATGAGTTGATCATCCTTGATGGATGAAGCTCCTCTCAGCAGTTTAGAGAGCAAGTATAACCCTAGGAGACTGGTTATGGACAATGCTATCCTCGTCCAGAGGAAGAAAACCAAAGCAAACAAAACAAAAACAGAACCCACAGATGCTGAATGAACACTACATTCATTTTGTAAAAATTTCTCATATATTTCTTTCCTATCTCATGTTTTCCTTCTTTTCTCTTTAATCCTAATTCCTCATACCACAAATGACTAATCTGGAAGCATGTTAAACATAAGTGTGTATGAACATTATTCACCTTACTGCTGCTGAGGGAAGGGAGAGTGGAATGAAATTATATAACTTAAAAATATGCATATGAGCAGCCCTGTTTGTGGTGGCAAAGAATTGGAAATCAAGTAAATGTCCTTCAATTGGGGAATGGCTTAACAAACTGTAGTATATGTATGTCACAGAACACTACTGTTCTATTAGAAACCAGGAGGGATGGGAATTCCAAGAAGCCTGGAGGGATTTGCATGAACTGATGCTGAACAAGATGAGCAGAACCAGAAAAACACTGTACACCCTAACAGCAACATGGGGGTGATGATTAACCTTGAAGGACTCGCTCATTCTATCAGTGCAACAATCAGGTACAATTTGGGGCTATCTGTAATGGAGAATGCCATCTGTACCCAGAGAAAGAATTATGGAGTTTGAACAAAGACCAAGGACTATTACCTTTAATTTAGGAAAAAACTGATATCTTATTATGTAATACTGTTATCTCATATTTGATTTTTATTCCTTAAGGTTATGATTTCTCTCTCATCACATTCAATTTGGATCAATGTATACTATGGAAATAATGTAAAGAACTGAAAAATTGCCTTCTGTGTGGGGTGGGGGATGGAAGTAAGAGAAGCAGAAAAATTGTAAAGCAAAATAAATAAAATATTTAAAAGGAAAAAAATATGCATGTGCATGTACATGAATTTTATAAAGCTTTCATAACATGTAATTGGAAAATAAAATAATTAAACAAAAACAAACAAAAATACAAAAATGTTTTTTTCTCTCTCTCTGCTTCCTTGCTTGTCCTCTGAACTTAGTCCCATTGGAGAAGCTATATCCTATTCAGGAGTAAATCAACTTATCTGTCCCTTTAACTCTGGGTCACTGAGTCTGTGAATTCTTCTCTCAATCTGAAAACTAAAGTCCATCATTCACGTTTTCTCACTTAGCCCACTATTTCCAATAATTCCTACCCATGCTTCAATTCACTTCCTATTTTTCCCAAGATCTACAAGGATTCCATACTATCTCCAGAATTATGAGTTAGAAAAAGTGACAAAGTATTTGATTTCCTCAAAGTTGAAGCAGAGCTCAAAGTTGTGACTGCTTTGTTTCAGCTTCTGGTGATCTCTTACTATATTAACTAGTCATTTGGAGTATAAAAGACCCAACCTGTATCAGTTCAGATGCCCTTCAACTTTAATGGAAGTAATCACATCCTATCCTACTAACCAGATCTGTTTCTATTTAGAATGAGAAGAGGAGCCAGATATACAGAAGTTGAATGCTCCTGTATCCTGATATTCAGCTATATCCAGTCTGAATAAACCTTTTTATTAATTCTTCAAAGACTTAAGAGTGCTTTATTTCATTCCAACATCTAACATGAAGTAACAGACCACCAGGATCAAACCCACCCCTCACAATTGTGATTGATATTTATGCTTTTTTTTTAAATTACAACTAATTATAATTTCTCAGGGGCCTAATACATAACCTGAGAGTTGTTGTTTGAGTAAAGGTACTATGTAGTGCTGAGAAATAACATTTGTTCTTTAAAGTTGCCTTCTAAGAGATGACATGAGACTTTCAAATATAATTTATTCATCACCTTGTTTGGTTTAGCAATTCTTTTTCTCTGTAGTTATTAGGTTTATATAACTCAAAGAGAGTAGTCTCTTAGAAAGAGCTTGTTACTATCATCTTCTATTTAACCACTCTTCTTCCCTATTGCTGCAATAATAACAGTGGTAATCTGAATAGCACTTGAAAATTTATAGATTGCATGATCCCATTTATATCTTTTAAAAAAGATGTTATTTTAAAGAAACTGAGTTTCAAAGAGGTTAAGTGACTTAAGAAGTTAGGAGGAAACATTTAACTATGAAAACTAAACAGGGTCATACAGTTCATATCTGTATGAAATAGTATTGAAATTCATATCTTTTTATGTCAAATAAATCACCATGTCTACTATACAATATTGCAGTTAAGCACAAAATATTTTCCCCAAAACAAGAGTATTATTTACATCATTGTGTAGATGTAATGCCAGAGATTAAAAGAGATTTATGACTTAATTGGGCCAGTAACAATAGACTCAATTCTTGAATCCAGATTTTTTTACCTCAATTACAGTGCTCTTTCCAAAGCTTCTCTACATAAGATGTCTACTGAGGAGTAGACAACTCAGGTTTCTAAAAATACTGCACTCCTTTGTTATATTTATTGCTGGGGATAACAGTGTTCAGTTTGTTCATTTACTGGTCATATTTTATCAGCTGCAACTCCAAATTCCAAAGCTAAAGTCACAGAGATAGAGAAAAGTCCCTAATAAGACTCATAAAGAGGCAAATGTGAACATTCCAGTGAGAGATTTGTCACTTGCATACAAAAGCCATCTTAATGTATAAGGGAACATCACATTTCTTAGGTAGATACTGAAGTTCATCTTGACACCAGGTAGTTTTATTTCATGCTAAAATGTGCTGATAGTATATATTTTATATTAGTGGATTTTTAAAAAAAATCTTATTCTTATTAATTCTGGTACCTTTTAGATTAATTTAGGGAAAAATGATTTAAAAAAATCAAGAAAATTTCTTTGCAACTTCTTCCATATATCCTTTTTAGAGAAATAGCCTTTTCTCTTTCCAGATAAAACTAAATTAATTTTTTCTTCTTCCTGTGTGTGTGAAAAAGGGAGAAGTGTAGTTATAATGTTTATTGACATGTGCTGATAAGTGTTTGTGATTTAGCTGCAAGAGTACTAAATTTGGAATCAGTGGACTTGCTTATTACTACTTGCATCGCTTTCCTGTGTATTTCAGTTTCTTCAACTGTAAAAAATAAAAGAAAATAAGATTCCTTTCAGATATAATTTTAGCATCCCTGGACATAGAGGATTTTTAAATTTGCAAAGCACTATAATTTTATATATATATATATATATATATATATATATATGTATATATATATATATGTATATATATATATATATATATATATATATATATATATATATATATATAATTTTAACCTCAAAACTATCTTGTAGGATAACTATTACAGGTATTTTGTAGAAGAGGAAAGTGAAGTTCACAGAGATTAAATGATTTGTCCTTCACCATACAGTATCAAAAGTTAACTTTGAATTTAGGTTTTTCTAACACCATATTAAATACTTTATCTACCTTACCATATTCTCTCACTCTTCTAGCTCTAAATCCCAGGATTGAGTAGTAGTGATACTGATTCATCTGATACATGTATCAGGACAATAACACTTAGATTTTTGGAAAGGATATGGACTTTCTATGTATAATTAATCTTAGAAAATAAATAAAATTTCATCTGTATAGAAAATTACTAGGACTTATTAAAAAGAATCACTGTCTCAATGAAGTTAAATTTCTTTTCCCCATACCCATTTGGATATTAGTATTTCCATAGCAATTTCCTTCTCACAATATCATACGAATGTAGTTAAATTCATTGTGTGTAGGAAATTATCTGAAAATCTGTGTAAATTCTTTGTTCTCCACTAAGGTCAATCATTTTGTGAATAGACAACCCTTCCAGATTGTTTCAGAATTTGTCCTTGATTACCAATTTCAACCAAGGCAGTGATTTTTAATGGACTTATAAAAGAATATGAAACAGGGAGCTAAGTAAAGGTAGAAAGTAAAGGTAGAAAAATTCACTTTAAGACTCCCTAATTTCCCTCCAAACAACTTTAAGATAATGCTTCAAATCAAATGCTGGAGGAGCAGAACCTATAAAAGGTGGAGTTAAAACAATTTTCCAGCCTAAGACATTTAGGAAAACCAAAGGAAAAATCTGTCTCATTGAGGTGATAGGGCTGGAGAACCATACAGCATGGACGTAGCCCAGGAAAAGTAGGAGTTGTCCTTGGAGGCAGCCACCTCAGTAGCAACAATAGCTTCAGGAGCTCTCAGTCCACAGACTATAAGGGAGTCAGACAAAAAGTCAGAAAGATTACAGTAGACAATTTGCTAGCATTGAATGTAGCAATTGCATTGCTCAGACACAGTTTCAGTTCCTAGTCCAGCATGAAGAGGTGTACCAGTAGTTATAGCTTCAAAGGAGTAATTATCCTGGTCACAGTTCCAGGGAGGAGGCCACTGTGATTGCTTTTAGACAAGTGCATGGGTTAGGAAAGTAGTGACAACAGCTCTCCTTAGATCCTAATACTTTGAAAGAACTGAAAACTTACAACCTATAAGAACTAGCTCTGAAAACAGCAGCACAAAAACCCTAGAGCTTGCTCTACCTCAGGACCAAAACCCAAATTAAAAAAAAATATTTCTCCCCAATTACATGTAAAAACAATTTAAAGGTTTTGTCTTAAGTTTTGAGTTTCATTCCTACACTATATATTATATATGTGAAACAACTCCATATGTGAAATTTTTCCATATTAATCATTTTGTGAAAAAAAGGAAAGAGGGAGAAAGGGAGGGAGGAGGGTGGGGAGGAAGGAAGGAAGCAAGGAAGGAAGGAAGGAAGGAGGGGAAGGAAGGAGGGAGGGAGGAGGGAGACAGGGAGGGAGGGAAGGGAGAGAGGGGGGAGAGAGAGAGAATGAGAGAGAGAGAGAGAGAGAGAGAGAGAGAGAGAGAGAGAGAGAGAGAGAAGAGAAAGTGAGAGAAAATAAAGAAAGAAAAGGAGAGAGAAAAAGAAAAAAGAGAATGAAAGAGAAAGAAAGAAAGAAAGAAAGAAAGAAAGAAAGAAAGAAAGAAAGAAAGAAAGAAAGAAAGAAAGAAATAGAATCCTTCAGTCTGTATTCAGATACCATCAGTTCTTTTTCTGGAGGCAGAAAGCATTTTTCATTATGAGAGATGTGTGATTAGTTTGAATTAATGTATTGCTGAGAATAGTTATTTCTACAATGTACAATTTTCTCCTGATTCTTCTCATTTCATTCTGCATCAGTTTATGTAAGTCTTTCCAGGTTTTTTTCTGAAATCATCTTGCAGAATCCTACTTTATTATACAGTTAAATGTCAAATAATAGACTGCAAAAAGTGAGCAAATAGTAGCAAAAGAGAACCTGACCTTAGAAAGTTATGATTGCGATAAGAAAAATGAGACACAAAGTCAGAAGAAGACAACAAAGTCAAAAAGCTAAATATAAAACCTTAGGGAATAGGAATTGGACACAAACTCCCAGAATAATTGCTGGAAGAGTTAAAAAATGATTTTCAAAATCAAATAAGAGATATAGGGGGAAAATTGGGAAAAGAAATGAGGGTAAAGCAAGAAAATCATGAAAAAAACAGTCAGCAGCTTGGTTAACAAAAGGGGGGGGGTACAGAATACAGAAGAAAAACCATTAAAAAACAGTATTGGTCAGATGAACTCCTTAAAGAACAGAATTGAATAAATGAAAAAGAACAAAAATTCACTGAAAGAAAATAATTCTTTAAAAGTTAGAATTGGGCAAGGGAAAGTTAATGACTCCATGAAACATCATGAAACAAAAAAAGTGAAAAAAGAAGAAAATGTGAAATACCTCATTGGAAAAACAACTTTACTTGAAAAAATAGAGGAGAGATTATTGGAATATTATAAGCCAAGCCATGATTTAAAAAAGAAGGAAAAAAGAAAAGAGCCCAGACAGTATATTTCAAAAAATTATCAAGGAAACTGCCCTCATAACCTTGGAATCAGAGGGTAAAATAGAAATTGAAAGAATTCACTAATAACTTCCTGAAATAACAAAATGAAACTCTCAGCAATATTATAGCCAAATTCTCAAGCTCCCAGGTCTAGGACAAAATATTGGGAGCAACCTGAAAGAAACAATTCAAATATTCTTTCTTTCATTTTTTTTTCTTTTTTGGCAAGGCAATGAGGCTAAGTGATTTGGCCAAGGTCACAAAGCTAGGTAATTATAAAGTGTCTGAGATTGGACTTGAACTCATGTCCTTCTGACTCCAGGGCCAGTGCTCTATCCACTGTGCCACCTAGCTGCAACAATTCAAATATTATTCAACTGCAATTAGGATAACAAAAGATTTAGCAACAAGAAATTGAAGAATTTACTATAGGCAAAGGAGAATACAAAACTATCGCTCTTGATGGTGTTGTTTTTGTTCAGTTATCTCAATTGTATCTGACTATTTGTGACCCCTTTTGGAGATTTCTTGGAAAAATACTGCAGTGGTTTATCATTTCCTTCTCCACCTCACTTTAAAGAAAGGAACTGAAGACAACTGGGTGGATCAATTTGCCCAGGATCATATACCTAGTAAGTATCAGAGTTTGAACTCATGAATGAGTCTTCCTGATTCCAGATCCAGGACTCTATCCACTATGCGATCTAGCTGCTCCATCATCCTAGAGAATCAATTTTTTAAAAAATAGTTGAAATAATTAACAATTTTAGCAAAGCTTCAGAATATAAAGTAAACCCACATATATCTTCTGTCTTTATATATATATATATATATATATATATATATATATATATATATATATATATATATATATTTATATCTACATATATAAAATATATGTATATATATACATATTTCAAAGAAAGTGCAGCAAGAGGAAATAAACAGATAAATTTCATCTAAAATAACTGTAGAGAATATAAAATACTTGTGTTTTTTTTCATACAAATAAAGTCAGATCAAAACAGTCAAAGAAATATTAATTACTCATGTGTAGGCCAAACCAACACAAAATTGATAATTCTGCCTAAATTAATTTACTTATTTAGTGTCATATCAATTAAACTTCCAAAACCTATTTTATAGGATTAGGAAAAAATGATAAGATTTTTCTGGAATCGTAAATGTTTAAGGATATCAGAGGAATCAAGGGGAAAAAACATGAGACAAAGTGGCCTAATTGTACCAGAGCCATTTCTCAGTTCATAAATGCCCTAAGATAATAACAGGTAAATATTCAGAAGAAGAAATCAAAGCTATCTTTAGTGGGAAAAAAATGACACATGTATACATCTATGTTGGTGGAGTTTTGAACTGATCCAATCATTCCATAGAGCAATTTGGAGCTTTGCTCAAAGGATAACAAAACTGTATAACTTTTGATCCAGCAATATCCCTACTAACTCCTTAGCCCAAACAAATAAAAAAAAGGACTTTTATGTTTAAAAAAAATTCATAACACCTGTTTTTGTGGTGGTATAGAAATGGAAATTGAGGGGATATCCATTAATTAAGGAATGGCTGAAGAAGTTGTATTAAATTTTTGTGATGGAATACTATTATACTCAAATAAATGATAAGTAACATTCTTTCAGAAACACCTGGGATAACTTACATGAACTGAGGGAAAGTTTAATGAGCAGAAATAGAATACTATACTCAGTAACAGCAATATTGTACAGTGATAAACTGTAAAAGATTTAGCTATTATCAGTCATACAATGATCCAAAACAATTCTGAAAGACATATGATGAAAATTGCCATCCACTCCAGAGAAAGAGTTATTGGAGTATAAATGCAGATCAAATAATACTTAAAATTTGTTTCTTGTATTTTTTGAAAAACTCCTAAAATGTAAATATGTTTTGCATGACTGCATATGAATAATGAAGATGAAGGAGTCAATGGAGGGAGAATAATTTGGATTTCGAAATTTTAAAAACAAGCTAAAATTGTTACATGTAGCTGAGAAAAAATAAAGTAAAAAAGAACAAAATAAAATTTGCTTGTTGATCTTTTACTAGTCTCACTTGTATCATAACTAATATGAGGTGAGTTTTTTTCTTTTTTAAAAAATGAAGTTGTATTTGCTTTATGCTATAATATTATATATCTGATTTATTTTCCTCTACATAAAAGGGGAAAATTGAGTGTCAGTCAACAGTAGTTTTGTACCATAATCAACTGCTACCCTTTATTTACTGAAGAGCTTGTCTAGTACTTTTTCTTTTTTGGTTTTTGCAGAACAATAGGGTTAAGCCCAAGGTCACATACCTAGTTAATTATTAAGTTTCTGAATCTGGATTTGAATTTAGATCCTCCTGATTCCAGGGTTGATGCTCCATCCACTGTGCCATTTAATTGCCCCAGAAATTTCCTAGACTTTAACCCCCCCCAAATTCTAATACAGCTAATCACTTTGGTTCATCATCATTAGTTTAAAATAGGACATTCAAAATAATTAACCATTAAAAAAAAATAACTTTTGTTTTCAACTCTTAATAGAAAAAATTGAATTTAATTAACTAGAAAAATAGGGTTTTTGAATAATTTAGTAAGGCAAATAATCTCAGCTTCTTCATAGTAAATAGGGTCTGATATGATATTAATATATAATATATTAATATTAATAATAATTAATATTTTTATTTCTTTAAGGCAATGAGTTAGCTAGGCAATTATTAAGTGTCTGAGGCCATATTTGAACTCAGGTTCTCCTGACTCCAAGGCTGGTGCTCTATCCACTGTGTCACCCAGTTGCCCCCTTAAATGTTTTAAGATATATCTTAAGAGGAAGTATAGAAGAACATTATGAGATGAACACCCTGGATGGAAAAATTCTGACAAAGCTGAAATCTATCTAGGAATGCTGACCTAAGAAGTACAGGTCAAGTCAAATCATCAAGGATGTCAGTGTTTATAACGTACCAGGCATTGTGCTAAGTTCAAAAGGTACAAAAAGGCAAAACTATAGTCCCTTCTTTCAAGGAGCTTACAATTATAAACATGCGGACAATGTTCAAACAACTATACACAGAGAGAATAGAATGTATTTTGGATAAATTAGAGATGATTAATAGATGGAAGGCATTAACATTAAGAGAGAAAGGAAAGACTTCTTAAGTGGTACTGCAGCTAAGACTTGTAGGAAACTAGGGAATCTCAGAGACAGGGATGAGAAGGGGAAAAAGTTACTTATATGGAGGACATCAAATAAAAATGCCCAGTTTGGGGAGAGTATCTGGTGAGTAAAATAGTTAGGAGTAATGAGTAAGATGATTGGGGTGGGGGGGGGAGTGTTAAGAGTAGTAAGGTGAAAGAAACTGGGAATGTTTGAAGAGTAAACTTATTGGGGATTTTAAAAGTCAATGAAATTTTTAAATTTGATTCTGAGACACTGGAGTTTATTGGAGGCATGATATGGTCACAACTAAACCTTACAAATATTGGTCTGACAGTTAATGGTAGAATAGACTGAAGTGGAGAGAGAGAGACAAGGTAGGTAGCTTGATCAGCTGGTTATTATAATAGCCCAGGCACCAGGTGATGCCAAGGCTACCAAGACAGTGTCAGTGTCAGAGGAAAGAAGGATAACAAAATGAGATGTTACAAAAAATAGAAAAGAAAGGTTCTCATCAATTGATTATATGAGGGAGGGATATTAGTGGGAGTAAGGAATAGAAGATGACAGCTAGATTATGTATGCAGGTCATAGGGGCTAGAGTGGTATTCTTCATAGTAATAGGGAAGTTAGACAAAGTCTTAACTTTTGAATTTAAGATATTTATAAATATCTTGACCAAAATATTCAATAGGCAACTGGATTTTTTTGAAATTTACAATCATCTTAATTTTTTTCTCTTAATAGTATTTTTCCAGTTACATATAAAGATCGTTTTCAGCATTCATTTTTGTAAAATTTTGAGTTCCAAATGTTTCTCCCTCCTTCCTTCTCCTCCCCCATACCCAAGATAGCAAGAAACCTGATATGTCATGCATGAATAATCATGTTAAATACATTTCCATATTTAGTCACATTGTGAAAGAAGAATCAGAGAAAAGGGGGAAACCATGAGGAAGAAAAAAAAACAAAACAAATAAAAAATAAAAACAAAATGTTTTGAGCTGCATTTAGAATCCAAAGTTCTTTCACTGGATGTGTATGGCATTTTCAATCACTAGACTTTTGTAATTATCTTTGATCACTGTAATGCTGAGAAGAGTCTATCATAGTTGATCATTATACAATGTTACAGTTACTGGGTAAATGATCTCCTGGCTCTGCTCACTTCACTCATCATCAGTTTATGTAAGTCCGGGTTTTCTGAAATCTGATTGCTCATCACTTCTTATAGAAGAATGGAATTCTATTCCAGAACCACAATTTATTCAACCATTGTCCAATTGCTGGATATCCTCTCAATTTCAAATTCTCAGTCAATTTGAAATTTGAGAAGTTGTTTAGACTGGACATATAAATCTCAGAATAATGTACATAAAGATGAGAGGTAAATCCATGGAAGCTAATGAGCTCAAATAAAATAGTATAGAACAACTGCAGGGAACCTCTAGTCAGATTATAGTCAAAATTCAATAAATCTAGGAGTGTTGTAGGGATGAATTAATTAAATGTTTGACCAAATATAGCCTGTGAATAATGCTATAAATATACAAATGGCCTTTGACAGAATAAAGGTTCCCCTTCCCTGGTGTAGAAGAGGAGAAAATGACTCAGGAGAGAATCTTAGTGGACAACCATGCATAATTGTTTGGTTCTTGTCCTTCATTATTGGAGAAGACCAAAATGACATCACTATGTTTGAGATAAATTACAGCAACTGTGACTAATAAGACCAATATGAGCTTGGAATGTTATACCATGGGTCAGGCCACAAATAGTCCATGTGATCACCTGTGGTGCATAAATGGTATGATTTGCATGAATATACAGCAAAGGAGACCAAGGTGAACAAGTAGTAGGTTAATCAGGAGAGAAAATTTCCTTAAAACTTGAGAGAAAAGAGAGTGTCATGGAAAAAAAGAGTAAACTACAGTAGTGATGACATCTCAAAAGTAATCAGGGTCACTAAGTCAGAGAGAAGCATCCTTAATAGAAGCATGTTGACTTAGGAAAGCACATATTAACAGTATATTTTGAATTTTCTAGTAATAAATATCCAGGACAGAGCCAAGATGGTGACACAGAGCTAACCTGCTACTGGAGCCTCTCCCTACCAAAAATAAATGAAGCCTCTAACTCTGATATTCATGTTACAAATCCATCAAAAAAAAGAGAAGATTCAAAGAAGTTTTCAACTGTAGACATCATAAAGCATCTTCAGTGACGACCTCTCTCTCTTTGAGGGAAAAAGGAAAGTAAAGTCCAGGAGGCAAGAGAGTGGGGAAAGCCATCAGGAGGTTTTTAGCTACAGTGCAATCCATGTTCCAACAGCTTAATAATAACAGAGGTAGCAGTAGCTAGATAGCAAACCAGCAGGGAGGATCTCAAACCCAAAAAAGGTCTGAACCCTGAGAGCACCAGGGTAAAATACAGGATTGGGTTGGGAGCAATCCTTGGTTAAGTCAGAATGTAGACATAAAGGAGGAAACAAGCTTTGGCAAAGACAAGGCCTGGACTACATAGGCATCTTTGCCAACAACAAGTCAGGGATTAAGCCATAGCCCCAGCAAAATAAAAGCTTGACTGATCCTCCACATAAACCAGAAGCAGAACTACAACAACAATTAAAATGAACAAAAAAGCTAAATGTGCACTCACTATAGAAAAATACTTCACAGATAAAGATAACAGAAATGTCTTATTTGAAGAAGAAAACAAAAAAAAATTTACTCACAGGAGAAGTATCAAGACAGTCTATAAATTGACCTCAAATTAAAAAAGCTCATGAAAGAGCTTAAAAAAGACTTTAAAAATCAAAGAAGGCAGGAAGAAGACAATGGAAAAAAGAAATGAAAGTCATACAGGAAAATTATGACATGGTGACCAAAGAGATCAACTCCATTAAGAGTAAAAATAACCAACTGGAAAAGGAAACACAGTAGATAAATAAAGAAAATAAAATCCTAAAAAATTAGAATTGAACAGTTAGAAACTAATGAATCTACAAGACTATAAGAGTCCATCAAAGAAAAATGAAAAGGCTGAAAAAAAATAAAGAAAATGTAAAGTACCTCCTAGGGAAAATGAATGACCTGGAAAACAGATCCAGGAGAGACAGACAATCTACGAATCATTGGATTACTAGAAATCCTGGACCAACAGAACAATCTGGGAAATATCATGCAGGAAATTATAACAGAAAAACTGCCCCAACCTACTAGAACAAGATAACAATATAACAATTGAAAGAATCCATAGAACCCCTCCAGAATGAGACTCCAGAATAAAAAACTCCAAGGGCTGTAATAGCTAAATTCCAGAACCCTCAAATAAAAGAGACAATATTGCAAGCAGTAAAAAGAAAACAGTTCAAATACAAAGGGAAAGTAATCAGAATAACACAGGACCTATCAGCCTCAATACCGAAGGATTAGAAGAACTAGAATAACATATTTAGGAGAGCTAAGGACCTGGGATTACGATCCAGAATATACTATCCTGCAAAATTTTTCCAGAATTTATTGACACAAATACCAGAACTGAACAGAGAATTCAATCGCCAAATACATGAATGAAAAGTTACATTTAAAAAAAAGCAAATAAAAAGGGAACTGAAAAAACAAATTTTTTAAAACAAATGTTGGTCCCTAAAAGGGAAGATATAATGATTCTAATTCTTTAGAACTTTACTTCTCTAAGGAAAACTAGAGGGTAGAATAAAATTGAAGAGAATGAACCTAAAGGATAGGAATATAGTTGGGTCTTGGCTCTCAATTCAAGAGGTCCAAGATCACATCACTATGTTTGAGACAAAAACACCTGGGGAAAAAAGACAGGAGTGTTGATTTCAATTTAAGTGTCTCTTTATCCTTTGATTCACTTTAATCCCAAGGTGCTAAGCATCGTGTCTAATGAGGGCATCATAGGGTGCTAGGATCTGAGACAATGGCTATATTGCTTACAATCATTTGTAAGGTTCTCAGGAAGATCTCCAAAGTTTCCCAATACATAGAGATCTTCAAGATTCTTACAGTTAATTAGATCAACATCTGGTGCTTCACTTAATAAGGGGTTAAGTACCCAGGGTGGGGGTGGGGTAAAGGGGGAGAGACAATTGAACTTGGTTCACTTAACAAGATATTAAGTACCCAGGGAGGGGGGAATAAAGTGTGAAAGAAAATAGGCCTGGGGGAGGGACTACTTTGGCTCATGGAGAGGATTGGGTATACTTGTAAGATACTTAAAAAGGGGATAAGGAATAAAATGAATATAATTATAATTTGATGCAATTTGATGCAATGCTAATCAAGAAATCACAAAAAATCTGTGATGATATATTGACAACAATAGGAACTTATCAAGGAATCAAATAATCAAACTGTGTTTGATGATACCTGATTAATGATATTAGGGCAGCAAGGGAAAAGGGTCAAAGATTTATAATTTAAGAGGGGAAAGAAGGGAGAATGTAAATGTTGAATAAATTCTATTCAATAGATTTAGCCTAGTAAGGGGATAAGATAAATTCCCACTTGGGTTTAAAAGTATAACTTAATCTACATGGAAGGGGGGTAGGGAATTGGAAATATAAGGAAAGAAGGCACTGATAAAAGGGAAGGGAAAGGAAGATATAAGTAAAAATAAACTAAAAGTTAAATACCTAGGAGTCAAAGGGTAAGGGTAATAAAATTTTGGTGAGGAGGAATGAGAGAAAAGGAAAGAGATAAATATAAGTTAAGAAAGATAGCATGGAGGGAAATACAGAATTAGTAATCTTGACTGTAAATGTGAATGGGATGAATGTCCCATAGAAAAGGATAGTAGAATGGATTAAAATCCAGAATCCTATAATATGTTGTTTACAAGAAACACATTTGAAGCAGAGAGATACATACGGTGTAATGGTAAAAGGTTGGAGCAAATGTTATGCCTCAGCGGAAATGAAAAAATATGAGGTAGCGATCCTAATCTCAGACAAAGTAAGATCAAAAATCAATTTCATTAAAAGGGATAAGGAAGGAAACTACATCTTCTTAAAAGGCACCATTGGTAAAGGAGTTATACGATTACTAAACATGTATGAATCCAGTGGTATAACATCTAGATTCCTAGAGGAAAAGCTGAATGAATTAGAAGGAGAAATAGACAGCAAAACTTTAATAATGGCAGAACTCAATCTCCATCTCTCAGAATTTTAATAAGAAAATAAACAAGAAGGAAGATAAGGTAAATGAAATCTTAGAAAACTTAGATATGATAGACCTCTGCATTAAACTTAATGGGGATAGAAAAGAATATACCTTTTTCTCAGCAGTACATGTCACCTTCACCAAAACTGAGCATGTACTAGGACACAAAAACATTAAAATCAAATACAGAAAGGCAGAAATAATAAAGAAAAAGTTCTCATACCATGATACAAGAAAAATTACAAGTAGTAAAGGGTCAGGGAAAGATATAGTAAGAATTAATTATATATTAATTAACTTTATCTTAAATAATGAGAGGAACAAATGGCAAATAATAAAAATAATCAATAATTATATCCAAGAAAATGATAATAATGAGATATCATATTAAAATTTTGGGATGCAAAAAAAGGCAGTTTTAAGGGTAAACTTTGTATATCTAAATGCTTATATGAATAAAATAGAGAAAGAGGAGATCAATGAATTGGGTAGGCAACTAAAAAAGCTAGAAAAAAGCAAATTAAAGAACCCCAATTAAATACCAAATTAGAAATTCTGAAAATTAAGGGAGAGATTAATAAAATTCAAAGCAAGGAAATCACTGATCTCATAGATAAAATTAAGAGTTGGTTTTATGAAAAAGTCAGTAAAATAGACAAAACTCTGGCTAATCTGATTTAAAAAAAGAAATAAGATAAACAAATTACCAGTATCAAAAATGAAAAGGGTAAACTTTCCACCAATGAGGAGGAAATCAAAGACATAATTTGGAGCTATTTGCTGAACTATATGCTAATAAATTGGCCAACTTGAGTGAAATGGATGAATATTTACAAAAATGCAAACTGCCCAGATTAACAGAAGAGGAAATAATACACTTAACCCATTTCAGAAAAAAGAAATCAAAGAAACCAGGTCCAGATGGATTTACATGTGAATTTTACCAAACATTTTGGGAACAATTAATTCCTTTTCAACACAAACTATTTTAAAAAGTAGGAGGGGAAGGAGTTCTGCCAAACTCTTTTTATGACACCAACATGGTGCTGATACTTAAACCAGAAAGAACCAAACAAGGAAAATTATAAACCAATGTCCCTAATGAATATTGATGCAAAAAAAATCTTAATAAAATTTAAGAAATGAGTATACAGTAAGTTATTACCAGGATAATACACCATGATCAGGTTTGATTTATGACTGGCAGGCAGGGATGGTTGAAAATTAGAAAAACACTCAATGGGGCAGCTAGGTGGCATAGTGGATAAAGCACTAGTCTTGGAGTCAGGAGTACCTGGGTTCAAAACAGGTCTCAGACACTTAATAATTACCTAGCTGTGTGGCCTTGTGCAAGCCACTTAATCCCATTTGCCTTGCAAAAACCTGAAAAAAACCCACTCAACATAATTAAGCATATCAATAGTAAAACCAACAGAAACCACATGATTATCTCAGTAGATGCTGAAAAAGCCTTTGATAAAATATGAACATCATTCTATTAAAAACACTAGAAAATTTAGGGATAAATGGAGTTTTCCTTAAAAAATAAATAGTGTATATATCTAAAACCATGAACAAATGTTAAATTTAATAGGAATAAACTCAGAGCATTTCTAATAAATCCAGGGTTGAAACAAGGATCCCCATTATCACCATTAATAGTCAAGATTGCATTTGAAATGCTATCAGTAGCAATAAGAGAAGAAAAAGAAATTGAAGAAATCAGAATTGATAATAAGGAAGCAAAACTTTCACTCTTTGCAGATGATATAATGGTATACCTAGAAAACCTGAGAAAATCATCTAAAAAACTCCTTGAAATAATTAACAAATTCAAAAAAGTAGCAGGATATAAAATATACCCACATAAATCTTCATTATTTCTATATATGAACAATAAAGCCCAAGAACAAGAGATACAAAGAGAAATTCCATTTAAAATAACTGTAGATAATGCATGGAAATCAACCTCCCAAGACAAACCCAGAAACTGTATGAACACAATTATAAAGCTCTCCTCACCGAAATAAAGTCAGATATAAATAATTGGAAAAATGCCAAATGCTCATAGTTAGGTCAAGCTAATATAATAAAAATGACAATTCTACCCAAATTAAATTACTTATTCAGTGCCATACCAATCAAATTACCAAATAACTATTTTACCGACCTAGAAAAGAAAAGTAACAAAACTCATCTGGAGCAACAAATGGGCAAGAACAACAATGGGATTGATGAAAAAAATGTAAATGGAGTGGTCTAGCTCTACCAGATCTCAAACTATACTATAAAGCAGCAGACATCCAAATTGCTTGGAACTGGCTAAGAAATAAAGTAATGGATTAGTGGATTAGGATAGGTTCAAAAGAAACTGCAGAAAATGACTACAGCAATCTACTATTTGACAGATGCAAAGACATCAGCCTCTGGGATAAGAACTCACTATTTGACAAAAATTATTGGAAAAACTGGAAAATAGTATGGCAAAAACTAGGCAGATATCCACATCTCACACCCTATACCAAAATAAGGTCAAAATGGGTACAGGATATAGACATAAAGAGCAATACCATAGATAAATTAATAGACCAGAAAATACTCTATCTGATCTATGGAAAAGGGATAAATTTATGTCCAAATAAGAATTAGAGCACATTATAAACTGCAAAATGAATGATTTTGACTATATTAAATTAAAAGTTTATGCACTAATAAAATCAATGATGCCAAAATTAGCAGAAAACTAGAAAGCTGAGAAACAATCTTTACAACCAGGAATTCTGATTAAGGTCTCATTTCTAAAATATTTAGAGAATTGAATCATATTTATAAGGTCACAAGTCATTCCTTAATTGATAAATAATCAAAGAATATGAAGAGTTTTCAAATGAAGAAATTTAAACCATATGTGATCATATTAAAAAATGCTCCACATCAATATTGATTAGGAAAATGCAAATTCAAATAACAATGAAGTATCATCTCACACCTATTAGATAAGCCCAGATGAGAAAAAGAAAAGATGATCAATGTTAGAGAGGATGTGGCAGTATTGGGACATTAATGCATTGCTGGTCGGGTTGTGAATGGATCCAACATTTCTGGAGAGCAATATGGACTTATGACCAAAGTGCAATAAAACTGTTCATACCATTTGACCCAGCAATTACAATTCTAGGACTATATATCCAGAAGAAATTGTAAAAAATGGGAAAAGTCCTACATGTTCCAAAATATTTGTAGCAGCTCTTTTTGTAGTGGCAAAGAATTGGAAATCGAAGGAATGCCCATCAAATGAGGAATGGCTAAACAAGTTATAGTACATGAATATTATGGAATATTATTGTTCTATAAGAAACCATGAAGCATGTGATGACTTATGGTATCTGAAGCTGAAGGAAGAGAGTAGAGTCAAGAGAACATTGTACACATCAACATTATGACAAGAACAACCTTGATGGACAGAACTCCTCTTGACAGTCCAGAGAACTAGGATAACTGTATTAGACTGGTTATGGACTATATTATCCCCAACCAGAGGAAGAAAAACAAAACAAAACACTCAGAAAAAAAAACACCCCTATAGAATCTGAGGAACAGTTTATAAAAAGTATCTTTATGTATCTCTTTTCCTTAATCTTAATTCTTCATGCCAATGATTTCTAATTTGTACATATATTTAACAAAATATGTATGTATAATGCTAAGCTAACTGTTCCCCTACCGAGGGTTAGGGGGTGGGAAGGAAGTGTGGAGGGAAATTTTGTAACTTGGAAATATGCATGTACAAATGGATGAAAATAAAATTTAAAAATAGTAAAAAACAAAAACAAAAAATGTATATTTCTATTTATTTCTCAAATACATTTTAGTCTGCCTCTGGAAATACTCTAGAGTGTTTTGGCAGGAAGGAAAGGAAATGTGTTTGATATCTCTGATCTATGGTATCAAATATTATGGAATGATCAAGAATAATAAAGATTGAAGGTAATTTAGAGATCATTGGTAATTTTCTTGTAATTAAAATTTTAATCTGCCAAGATCCACCTTCTCTCTCCTGCCAAACTCTCTTCATCACCAGTTGACACATAAGAAAATGATGAAACCCATTAAAATATATATAATCAATTCAAACACATTTCCACATTTCCAATATCCAAAAAATTTATCTTTTTGAATTCTGAATCCTTCACCTTTCTGTCAGTAGGTGGGCATCTGGAAAGTCCTCACTACATTGATGAAACTTCAGCACAGTAGTTTCTAATCATATTTATATAGTATAATTTGTCCATTCATTACCCACTTTATGCAACCCCCCTCATATTGCAACTTCAAGAGAAAACAATAACTAATTTTTCAGGCACTTCAAGATTTTTTTGCTTCGAAATAATATCTGCTCTAATTTTTCCTCCAGGTATTCATCTCAATTCTCTCTTTTCACTGTTAATGAAATTTATTTCTTTTCTTAATTCTTCCTTTTTATTGATAATTTATTGCCCCAAATACATTAATTCATATGACTATATATATATATATTTATATATAAATATATATATATGTATATATATATATGCAAATCTTTGGTTATTGCAAAGCAATGGGGTTAAGTGATTTGCCCAAGATCACACAGCTAGGTAATTATTAAGTGTATGAGGTCACATTTGAACTCGGGTCCTCCTGACTCTTGGGCCAGTGCTCTCTCCATATATTTTCAAGTTACAAAATTTCCTTCCACCCTCCCTTCCCAGCTCCCTACCCTCAGTGGTAAGCAGTCAAGCTAATATTGTACATACACAGTTGTGTTAAACATGTTTATAGATCAGTCATTTTCAGTATGAGGAATTAGGATTAAGGGAAAGAAATATATAAGTGATATTTTTTTTTAAAAGTGAAGTTTTTAAAAAGATTCTGAAGGAATTTTTTATGTTTGTTTTGGTTTTGTTTTCTTCCTTTTTGGCCAATCTTATATGATTGTCCTAGCTCTCTGAACCACTAAGAGCAATTGCATCTATCAGGGTTGATCATCTTACAATGTTGTTATTAATGTGTACATTTTTGCCTTGGTTCTGCTACCTTAGCTCAGCATCAGATTGTGTAATTTGTTCCATGATTCTTTAATTTCTTCACTTGAAAACTGTTTATTCATATCCTTTGGCAATTTATCAATTGGTGAATGGCTTGCAGTCTTATAAATTTGATGCAGTTCTCTATATAGTTTAGAAATGAGACTTTATTAGAACTTGTAATTGTGAAGATTGTCAGCTTTCTGTTTTCCTTCTCATTTTGGCAGCATTGATTATATTAGTACAAAATAATTTTAATTTAATATAGTCAAAATCATTGACTTTGTACTTTATAATGTATTCAATCTCTTGTTTGGTCATAAATTTCTCCCCTTTCCATTGATCCAAAAGATATAGTATTTCTTGTTCTATTGATTAATCTATGGTGTCACCTTTTATGTCTAAATCCCGTACCCATTTTATTCTTATTTTGCATAGGATGTGAAATGTGGGTCCATATCTAGTTTTTGCCATACTATTTTTCCAGTTTTCCCAACAATTTTTGTCAAATACTGATTTTTTTTATCCCAGAAGCAAATGTCTTTGGGTTGGTCAAATAGCAGCTTATTGTAGTCATTTGCTACTGTTTCTTTTCAACCTATCTTAATCCACTGATCCATTACTCTACTTCTTAACCAGTACCAGACAGTTTTGATGTCTGCAACTTTACAGTATAATTTTAGATCTAGGAGAGTTTGTCACCTTCGTTTACCTTTTTTTTCATCATTTTCCATGCTATTCTTGAACTTTTGTTCCTTCAGATGAATTTGTTACTATTTTTTCTCGCTTGGTAAAATAGTTATTTGGTAGTTTGATTGGTACAGCAATGAATAAGTAACTTAATGTGGGTAGAATTATCATTTTTATTTTATTTTCTCAACCTGACCATGAACATATGACATTTTCTCAATTATTTAGTTCTGACATTATTTGGGTGTGAAGTGTGTTATAATTGTGTTCATACCAATTTGAGTTTGTCTTAGAAGGAAGATTCCTGAGAATTTAATGCTGTCTCTTTTTAATGTTTTTAATGTTTCTCTTTCTAATATATAATAACTATGATGATTTCTGTAGGTTTATTTCATACCTTGCTATTCTGCTGAATTTGTTAATTGTTTCAAGAATTTTATAGATGATTTTTTCAGGTTCTGTAAGTATACATTTGTAAGTATACAATCATCTGCAAAGAGTGAAAGTTTTGTTTTCTCATTGCCAATTCTGATTCCTGCAATTTCTCTTTTATCTTTTATTGCTAAAGTTAGTATTTCTAATACTATATTGAATATTAATGGTGATAATGTGCATCCTTCTTTCACCTGTGATCTTATTGGAAATGCTGCGAATTTATCCCTATTACATATAACATTTGTTGATGGCTTAACATAGACACTACTTATCATTTTAATAACGTCATTTATCCCTAAACTTTATGGTGTTTTTAATAGGAATTGATGTTGTATTTTAGCAAAGGTTTTTCTATTATCCATTGAGATAATTATATTATTTACTTGTTGTAATGGTTTTGCTACTGACATGTTCAATTCATATAATGGTTTTGCTATTGATATGTTCAATTGTGTTGAATACTTTCCTATTGTTGAATCATCCCTGCTTACCTGGTATAAATCCTACCTGATCGTGGTGTATTATCCTAGTAATCACTTGCTGTAATTTCATTGCTAAAATTTTATTTAAGGTTTTTGCATAAATATTCATTAGGGACATTAGTCTATAATTTTCTTTATTTATTTTACTTTTTCCTGGTTTAAGTATCAGCACCATGTCACTGTCATAAAAAGAATTTGGTAGAATTCCTTCTTCTCCTATTTTTAAAAATATTTTATGTAGAATAGGAATTAATTGGTCCTTAAATGTTTGGTAGAATTCACTTGTAAATCCATCTGGACTTGGCGACTTTTTCTTAGGTAGTTTATTGATGGTTTCTTCAATTCATTTTTCTGAAATGGGGTTATTTAAGTAATTTATTTCCTCTTCTGTTAATCTGGGCAGTTTGTATTTTTGTAAATATTCATTCATTTCATTCAGGTTATCAAATTATTGGCATACAGTTAGGCAAAATAGATCTGGAATATCTCTTTAATTTCTTCCTCATTGGTGTTAGTTCACTCTTTTCATTCTTCTTGTTGGTAGTATGGTTATCTTCTTTTTTTTATCAGATTAACCCAATGTTAAGCTATTTTATTGACTTTTTTCATATAACTACCTCTTTTATTTATTGGATCAATAGTTTTCTTATTTTCAATTTTATTAATCTCTCTCCCATTTTGAATTTCAGGTTTTTATAATTTGGTCTTTTATGTTATTCCTGTTCTAAATTTTTAGGTGCATACCCCATTTATTGATCTCCTCTTTTTTTGAATTTATTCAAATAAACTTTTTGAGATGTATCCCATAAATTTTGGTATGATATCTCATAATTTTCATTTTCTTAGATATAATTATTGACTACTTTTATGATTTGTTGTTTTATCTACTCATTAATTAAAACTAAGTTATTTAGTTTCCATCAAGTTTTTGGTTTCTCTTTCCCTGACCCTTTATTACTTATTATTTTGATTGCATCATTACTTGAGAATTATGCATTTATTATTTCTGCCTTTCAGCATTTGATTATAAGGTTCCCCACCCAGTATGTGGTCAGGTTTGGTTTAGGTGCCTTGCACTGCTGAGAAAAAAGTATATTCTTTTCTTATCCCATTAAGCTTTCTTCAGAGCTCTAAGTTTTCTAAGGTTTCATTTACCTTCTTAACTTCTTTCTTGTTTATTTTGTGGTTAGATTTATCTAGTTCTGAGAGGGGGAGGTTGAGTTCCCCCATTATTAAGGTTTTACTGTCTATGACTCCTTGTAATTTACTCAGTTTTTTCCTCTAGGAATTTGGATGTTTTACCACTAGGAGCATACATGTTTAAAAATGATATAGCTTCATTATCTATAATACCTTTGAAGAAATGTAGTTTCCTTCCTTATCCCTTTTAATGAAATCTAATTTTGCTTTTGCTATCACTGATTTTTATTTTTACTTCAGTTGAAGCATAATATATTTTGGTATCACCTTTTACCTTTACCCTGTGTGTATCTCTCTGCTTCAAAATGTTTCTTGTAAACAACATATTGCAGGATCCTGATTTTTATCCATTCTGATATCCGCTTCCATTTTATGTTGTTTAACATTTATTAATTCTGTAATTCCCCTCCATACTATCTTTCCCCATTTATAATTTTCTCTTTTATTTCCTCTTATTCTTCCTCACCAATATTTTATTCACTTTCCCCTTTAACTTTTATTTTTTTAAGAAATTTAACTTTCAGTTTATTTTCATTTACACCTTTGCCTTCCATTGTATCTTTCCCTTCTTCCTTCTTCCCTTATCTTTCCCGGCTCCCCATTCCCTATAGAGTAGAATAGATTTTAAACCCAAGTGGGAATGTATTGTATTCCCTCTCTGGGTCAAATCTATTGAATAGAATCTACTCAGTGTTCACACCTTGCTGTCTATCCCTTTAAAATTATAAATCTTTGTGCCTCTTCACCTTGTGCTAATTGTCACTCAACTACTATTAACCATGTATCATTAATCAAAGATTGATTAATTGATTGCTTGATAAGCTCAATGTGTTATCAAAATACCATCAAAGATTGATTACTTGCTTGGTTATTTGTTAAGGAACATTGCCCAAAGTCATGAAGTACCCTCTCCTCTTCTGTCTCAATAGAAGTATACTTTTCAAGGCTTGAATTACATCAAATTATAATCATTTTTTACCTTAACCCTCTTTCAAGTACCCAAGAAAACATAATCCTTAGGACTCAAATTATCATATAAAGCCAAATCATTTGTAAACTATTTGCACCCTTTCTCCCAAGCTTACTTTCTCCCACACTCCCCCTCTCTCCACCCTGGGGTACTTAACCCTTTGTTAAATAAAGTAAAGATTAAGTCCAACCCTGATTTAAAGAATTATAAAAATTTCAAAGGGCTTTAAGTACTGGGATACTCTTAATGTCTCATTTAAGGACTTTATAATTGATTATAAGTTATGGGAGACAAGGATTTTGGAGAGTCCAGCTGATGCCCTCCTCAGAGAAAGTGCTAAGCTTTGTGAGTACAGCAGAATCCCCTACTTTTTTTCAACACAGCCCTTTGTCTTAATCATAATGAAGTTGTCTTGGACCTCTTCAGTGGAGAGACAAAATCCAGTCATACCCATATACTCTAAATCCAATCTCTTTAGTTATATCCAACCCTTTAGTTATCCTAAGAGATGTACAATTCCCAAGAATTTTAAGTATTCTATTTTCCCTTTTAGTGTTGTATACAATTTGATGGTCTGGACTAATATTTCTTTTGTCCTTCCCCTTTTCAATTACCTTTATTTACCATCTCTTGAGTCCTGTTTTTGGCTATTGAATTCTCTGTTCAGTTCTGGTCTTTTTGTTATGAAATTTTGGAGATTCTCTATTTCTTTGAACATTTATCTCTCCTTCTAACAATTTATGCTGAATTTTTCAGGGTAGTAAATTCCAAATCCTCCAAAGGACTTGGAGGTCCTTTGCCCTCCAGTATATGGTATACCAAGTCTCCCAGTTCTTCAATATTGATACTGATAAGTCCTATGTGAGTCTGATTGTGTTTCCTTTGTTTTTAAAATTTTCCTTTTGGTTGCTTGCAGAATTTTTTTCCTTTATGTGAGAGTTCTAGAATTTGACTCTAACAGCCTTTTTATCCTGGGATCTCTTTCTGGAGGGGTTCATGTATTTTTTCTATGGCTATATTGTCTTCTCGTTCTTGCAGATGGACAGTTTCCCCCCTGATAATTTCCTGCATGATGTTTTCTAGGGTTTTTTTTTGATCCAGGCTTTCTAGTAGTTCAATGATTTACAAAATATCACTCCTGAGTCTATTTTCCAGACTGTTTGTTTTTCCTAAAAGGTACTTTACATTTTCTTCAATTTTTTCAGCCTTTTTACTTTGTTTCATGTAAGTTTATAGTCTTATATATTCATTGGTTTCTATTTGTTCAATTATAATTTTTACGGTTTTATTTTCTGCAATTAGTTTTTTTGTTTCCTTTTTCACTTGATTATTTTTATGTTCAATGGAGTTGCTTTCTTTGGTTAATTTATTATAATTTTTCTGCATGACTCTCATTTTTTTCCATTTGTCTTTTTCCTCTCTTCTTTGGCTTTTTAATTCCTTTTTTTTTTAGTTCTTCTGTGAGATTTTGGATTTGAATCCAATTCATAGATTCTTTTGAGACTTTCCCTATGAGTAATTTTTCACTGATTTTTTTCCAACATGGCATGGTTATCATCTTTATCTGCAAAGTAATTTACTACAGTGAGTTACTTCAATGAGATAGTTATAATCATGAAGGTTATTCTCACCATCTGGATGGTGAGGTAATATTTTAAGAAAACATTTCATTCTTTTCTTCGCTGGGGTAGATTTTCACAAGTAGAATGTAACTCTGAGGACTAACCAATTAGCTTTTTTTTCCTTATCTTTGCTTTTTTAGCTCTGCTCTTTGGGTTTGGGGAGTATAGATCCAAGCTTTATTTTGTGCTGGGATTGGGATTTGATTCCTGGCTCATTGTTGGTCAAGGTGTTGCCTAAGTATAGCTTTATTTTCTCCTTTCTGTCCAGGTTCTGCCTATGCACTGGTTTGTTCCCATCCAGTCCTGTCTTTTGTCCAGCTATTCCCAGAGTTCATATTTTGTTTGGGGTTGGAACCCTCCCTGCTGGTGTACTATCTAGCTGACTGGACCACTATTGTCAAGTTGTTGGGACTTGGACCACACTGTGTCTTAAAGCCTCACTATGTCTTTCTGCCCCCAGCCTCACTCAGCTTTACTACCCCTTTTACCCCAATGAAACAGACCTTTATTGAATATTTTCAAGAATATCTGCCACTGAAAACTTCTTTAAATCTTTGTTAGAGAAGTTCTGAGAGAATGTTAGCTTCACACCACCATCTTGGCTCCATCCTGGATTCCTCAAATGAAATGTATTTCAAATCTGACATTTATGTGTAATCTTCCTTCAATTTTGATCAGTTTACCTAAGAGAGAGATTCAAGTGTCTACCATTCTTCCTGATCCTGTCTTCCTTGTTAGTATATATTTCTATTTGTAAATCATAATGATGTGAGATTAATTTGAATTATTACCAACTTACCTATCTTTACTTCTTGAATATATTTCTCTTCTCTTTTTTTCATTCTTTTCTTCCAATCTTTAAGACATGAACAAATACTCCCTGGCATTATTTAATTAGACTCTCTATGAATCCTAATGATTATGGGGGTTCAGGAGGCACATATAAAATCATTGCATATTTGAATATTAGCCATTTGCTCTCATTTAATCCTTCATCACTGTCATTCTTTCAAAATTATTTTTTCAGTTTTTGAAATAAAACAAGCAATTCTCAAACATAATATAATAAAAAAGATGATTGTACATTACTGCATGAATAATGTATAACTTCTTATTACTTTTGAGTGGGATATTCCCTCTTAAGAGTTAATATTCCAGGGGTGACTAGGTTGTACAGTGGATAGAGCACTGGCCCTGGAGTCAGATACTTGAGTTCAAATCCTCCTCAGACACTTAATAATTACCTAGCTGTGTGGCCCTGGGCAAGCCAGGTAACCCCATTGTCTTGCAAAAAGAGTTAAGATTCCTAGAGAAGTCCTCTCAGGATTAAAAATCATTAAAACAAAGACAGACTATTACTCTTTGACTATTCTTAGAAGAGAGAGAGGGAGAGAGGGAAAGAGACCTTGCATTCCAAGCCAGGTATCCTCCAGATTCTGTTGGGGGGCAGTGACTAACTAAAAATGCAAGGTCTCTCTGGAAATACTCCACTATTCTTAGTTAGTCACCTATTTGATGCTAAAACTATTGTAACTGGGAGAACAGTAGATTGTTCCCATGAGAAAAGCCTTACATTCCCAGGAAGCTCATAAGACTCCTCTTGTTTGATGATAAGTAGACTGTTACTTCAATAAGATAGTTACAATCATGGAAGTTATTCTCACCATCTGGGTGGTGAGGTAATATTTTATGAAAACCTTTCATTCTTTCCTTTGTTCCTGGGGTAGATTTTCACAAGTAGAATGCGACTCTGAAGACTAACCAGTGAGTTGACAGAGAGGAATGATAGGAAGGAGGAGGGGATTGTGTTAGGTTATCTAATCTTGCTTGACTATTAATTCAGGGCAGCTCCTTGATCTTCACTACCTTTGTGAGACTTGGAGTGTGCCCTTTTCTAGAGACATGCCAAAATAAACTTTCTTTTTTTTTGCTCAGAGGAGTCTCTATATTTTTAAAGTGGATTTTTATCCCACACACTTTTAAATGTATAATAAAGTTATAAAATAAATTTATTTTTCTTCCTTTTTCACTTTATTTTTTTCTCCCCTTGTCTTAGAGATGACTACCAATAGAAACAAATATGAGTGTGTGTGTGAGCAAGTGTGTGAGTGCATGTGCACAGGCACAAACATGTGTGGAGAGAGACAGAGAGATTGAGAGAGGCTGAGAGGCAGAGTCAGAGATATAGAAATATATAATATATAAAATTGTTCTATACTTCTATTTATCAGTTCTTTGGATGAAAGTAGTATCTTTCTTCATATCCTTTTTTGGTTAATTTGGAATTTATAATAGTCAAAATGACTTATTTTCTCAGAGTTATTTTTTCTAATTTTATTTATTTAAGGCAATGGGGTAAAGTGACTTGCTCAAGGTCATGCAGTTCTTAATTATAAAGTGTCTGAGCTCAGATTTGAACTCAGGTCCATCCTGGCTCCAGGGCTGGTGCTCTATCCACTGTGCCTCCTAGCTGCCCCCAAAGTTATTCTTAAAACAATATTGCTATTACTGAGAATAATGTTCTCTTGGTCTATTTGTTCTTCATTATTTTGTGTAAATTTTCTATGTTTTTCTAAGATCATTGACTTCATCGTTTCTTACAGCACAATCATATCCCATAACTTATTCAGCCATTTCCCAAGTGATTGGCATCCCTGCAATTTCCATTTCTTTGTTCCTTAAAGAGAACTTCCATAAACATCTTAGAACATATAAATTCTTTTTGTTTATGGTTTTCCTAATCATCTTTGGAAACAGAACAAGTAATGGTTTTGCTGGGTCAAAAGATATAGACAGTTTAATAATTATTTGGGCATAATTAGAGTTTGCTCTCCTAATTGGGTTGATCAAATTACAATTCTGCAAACAATAAATTAATATTACAATTTTTCCACATCCCCTTCAACATTTGTTACTTTGCTTTTAAATCAATTTAGTCAACTGGAAGTAAAATAATATCTCAAGATTGTTTTAATTTACATTTCATAGTGATTTAAAGCTTATTTTATATGACTATAAATTGTTTTGATTTCTTCATTAGAAAATTTCCTGTTTATATCCTTTGGCCATCTATCAGTTGGGGAATGGTATATTCTTATAGATTTGACAAAATTCTTTATATGTTTGAGATATGAGTCTTTTATCTGATTAAAAGGGGTCAAGATGGCAGAATAAAGACAGTTTAGAAGGTCAGCAGGAAATATTTGCTGCACCTGAGTGAGAGTGGTTCACAGATTAGCACAGGTGGGGCCAGTGCAGTACCAGTGGGAGTCAACAATCAGAAACAGCAGTACTGAAAGGAGCAGCAGCAGCTGCTGCTTCTGTAGCTTTCAAAGCCTATAGACAGTAAGGGAGTGGAACAACTGGTCAGGAGACTATTGTGCATCTGTCAATGTCTTCATGAAGCTCAGATGTTACTTTTATGCTAAGTCATTTGGAAAGCATAAGCTTATTATTGATATTATTTAGTCGTCTATGGTTCCTTTCAACATAATATAGTTTCCTTGTGCCCTGTTCTAAAAAAGAATTTCTCACTTTTTCATTATTCATCTACTCTTTATGTTTATTCAAGACCCTTATTCTCTGGTCTGTGACCAGTGCTTTTCTCTGTAGTCTTTATAAATTCAAAGCTTTTGAGGTATTCATCCCTTGAATATGGCTGCTAGTTGCTTTCTCCTTCTGCCTCATATTCTTACTCCATCAATTCCTCTTTTCCGTTGTGACTCACTCTCAAACAAAACTATTTATTACAGGTGTAAGAGAGGACATTAGCCCTTTCGGGAGCTTCCCTACCCTCCTCCCCAAATTGATCATTACTTTCTCTTGTTGACTTTTTTCTCTACATATGTATGGAAATCTATTTTGTCCATTCTTTCCCAGTCCTCCGGGTGCCAGGTGGCCCTTAGGGGTTCCAATTCAGATTCTTGCTGGGCAAATAGACTTTTTCAAGCATCAAGCCTCCCAAGTCTCGTTGAAGTGTAATGTCATCATCTCCCTTTGCACATAGGATCATTCATCAGTGGAAAAGCTTCTTACTTCCAAAATAAGAACTCTTCCTTTTCCTCTTTCAATCTCCCCTACATGCTCACTTAATCATTGGTAGGGACTTTTTTTTCCCTGAGGCCACAGAGATCATCTTCTTATTGGTAGTCAGTGATTTGATGCTAGAATATCTCTCATTCCTTTCTCCTCTTTATGTACCCTGACATATGATAATGTAGTCTGGAAAAAAATTTGCCTGAAGATAGGGTATTGACCGTTTCTGTCCATAATATCCCTTGACTGCTTTTTATCATGTCTACCAGATTTCCTCCTTCAACTCTGTTTTCTTGTATTACTTAGAAAAAAGTCTCTTACCAGTCTTTATATTGTCACTGTATTCTCAGTTCTGTTTGCATTTATTTTTTGGCAAGGCAATGGGATTAAGTGACTTGCCCAAGGTCACACAGTTAGGCAATTATTAAATTCTGAGGTCAAATTTGAACTCAGGTCCTCTTGACTCCAGGGCTGGTGCTCTATTCAGTGTGCAACCAAGCTGTCCCCGTTTGCATTTCTTTATTCCTCCTGTGATTCTGTTTCTTGAGATGTTCAAGAAGCAAATAACTTTTTAATTCTGGGTTTTTTCCATAAAAAAAGTTTATTATTGAATGTCCATCTTTTGTTCCCTAATTATGGGCTTATTCCTGAATTTCTATCTTCTTTGGGATACATTATTGCATTCACTCCCCCTTTTACTAGGGTGTAAGGAATAGTTTTGTGCCATTCAAATAGTCTTCCTTTGTGATTGAAAATCTCTCCTGATGGCTTATTGAGCTTGGTTTTTCTAATTTGAATTGTGTAACTACTATGAGTTGTAGAATTTTCAATTATTTTTCTGAATGTGATATGTGAAGTCTTTCTTTTGGGATTTTATCTTCTATATTTAGAATATCTGAGAAGTCCTATTTGTATGATTTCCATCATTATGGTATTAAGGGTTTTTTGTGTTTTTGTATATGTGTTTTTGTCTTTTCCTGTTATTCTGGGAGACCTACCATCTGCATCTGCATCTGTACATCCTGTTTTCAAGATCCATGTTTTTACTTTCAAGATGACCTTATTTTCTGTAAAGTTTGGGGGGATTTTTTTTCTTCTTTCTTCCAGATTGTCTTTATATCTATGCACTTGAGCTCCCAATCTATTATCCTTTATTTTGTTTCTTTGGTGAGAATTGAAATTAAAGATTCAAGTTCTATTCTGCTCATTATTTTTTGCTGTGGAGGATATAAATTGTGCTCTCATAATACCCATTTTTCTTTTATATAACTCAGTATCAGAACGTTCTTTTGCTGTGATATTTTCAGATTCTATATTGTCTTGTCTCATCAACTGTTGATTATTTTCTTTCATTCTGCAGTATTTATTCTTAGAAGTCTATACTCATTTATTAGATCTGGATGCCATATTTCCTTCTATTACTAAATTCTTGTTAATTTACTTATTTATGTTAAAGGTCTTTGAGGCTTTTTTCCTCTTGAAATCTTTGATATTTTCTGGTCTTCTCTCTTCCACCTTACCTCATTTTCCTTACTACTCACTACCCAAATGTCTCACTTCTGTAGTTTCCTTAGGGACTGGATCTCAAAGTGTCTCAGTCTCTTCCCACATAGAGCAATTCATGGTTCTCCAGCTCAGGACTTTGTTCCAATTAATATTTGGGTGTCATAAGTGGTCGCACTTTTATTCTGTGTTCTTTACATTAATCTTGGTGGAGTGCTAAGGGCTCCCTATATACAGGGTGTCTGTCCCATTCCCTCTATTTCTTATATCTCTGACATCCTCTAGCAATCCAAGTTTTTGCAATCCTTGTGCTTCTGAGACTTTTGATCCTGAATCATTGAGGGTGAACTGTTTATCAACACTTGAGCAAACTTCTACAACCTGGAACTAGAGTCACTATGAGACTGAAAATGGGGAGAGAAGGTGGGGTGCAGGGATAGGTTTTAGTGTAAGTCTATGTTGTTTCCTTGGGTCTAGTAGTGTGACCTCACTATCTAGCATGGAAGATAGGGTAGTGATGCTGAATGAGTGAGGGTCAGTGAGTGTCTCTTCTTTTTTTTATTTTTTTACAAAAATTGTTTTGTTATGCTTTTGTATTGTTTTGTATTCTAGATACTCTAGACCATGGAAATAGATAAAATCACTTTATTTTTGCTATATAGTTTTTATTTTTGGAGAAATTTTAGATATATTGAGATTGGAAAAATATTTAATATACTATATAGTTCCTTACATGACTAGGAAATCTCTCACCTCTATTTTTTTTCCTTTACTCCCCAATAGTTGACACCAAATTCAAACTAATTTTGTTAAATTATATCCAACTTTTTAACCTGTTAGCTTAACTTATTCTATATCTTTTAAAAGTGCTTTCATACATATTACTTCACTTGATACTTTTAACAACTTTGGAGGTAGTGGGGTACAAATACAATTCATAAGACAGCACCCATTTTCTTGCCTTTGCACAGAGTATTACCTAAGCCTAAAATTCTCTTCTTACTCAATAGAATCCCTAGATTCATTCAAAGCTAAATTCAATTGCTCTTTCCTAAAAGAAGTGTTGGCATTTGTCCATCTCTATACATACTGTTTTTCCCCAGTATAATGTAAGCTTCAAAAAAGGGAGAGTTCTCACTTCTGATTTTATATCCCCCAGCACTTTTGTTGATTTTTGATTTTCAGCACTAACGATTTGCAAATCTCCTTTAAAAAGGTAGAATTGAAGTCCTTTCATTTTCATTGCATACAATATCTTTTTTCCTTATTTCAATTCATCTTGTTTTACACTGGTTTTGATTTTTGTAATAACAAGTATTTATTTTTTTCTTATAGATTATAACCTGAGGAGTCCCTCACACATTATAAATTAACTTTTACGATTCACTAACATAGACAAGTTGATTTATTTTGTGATATTTATTTCTTACCTAGGCTAGTTCCTTCTATTTTTTTTCAAATAAATTATTCATGATACGACATAACAGTATGAGTCTTCTCTGAAATCTACAAGATGTTGACATTTCTCATTCTTTAAGACTAAGTCAAATTTTCCAACATATTTTTTCCAGTATCCGTGCTTCTTCATACTCTTCACTTAAGTTACCAGGGAAAAAAATAAAGTGATTTAATTTAAAGGTTTCATAAAAGCTTTCCATGAATAGCTCTGTAAATGATTTTGGTGCAAAAGCTGCGATGATTTTTAAGTTGATTTTTGTCAAATACTTATCATGAGTTTTTCAAATTTTGAAAACATTGAACATTCTAGTATTTGGTATTTGAAAGAGGAAAAAATATCAAATTAATCAGACACATTTTTAACTCTTATTATTGTAAAAGAAATGCCAAAAATACCCTTCATCACCAATCCATATGCCTACTTCTCTCTTTTCATATAATTTAAAAAAATATGTGTTTCATTTTTAATTTATGGAACAAAATAAGCATTATCATGGCATACTATAATTAAAAATGAAACTGCAAATCTACAATGTACAGCTTGACATTCTTCTTAAATATATAATAAAGTTATCAGACAAATGCCTTTTTTCTTGCCTTCCCTCCCCTGGCCTAGAGATGACTACCATTAGACATAAATATTTATACACACATATGTAAAATCATTCTATATAGGCTTCTGTTTTTCAGATGTTTCTCTGGATTTAGATAATGTCTTCCTTCATATACCCTTTGTAGTTAATTTGGATATTTATAATAATTGAAATTACTTAGTTGCTCAAAGTTTTTCTTAAAACATTATTGCTAAGTATAAGGGTCTCTCGGTTCTGCTTATTTCCCTTTTTAATATTTCATACAAGTCTATGTTTTTCTAAGACCATAGAGTTGTTCATTTCTTATAGCACAGCAATATTCCATAACAATTATATATTACAATTTGTTTATCCACTCTGCAAATGATGGGCATCCCCCACAGCAATAATCTTAAATTAATGAAGCTAATATATAGGAGCAAGTTTTTAAAAAAGATATTCCATGGCATCTACATGGTATTCCACATCTTCTCTATCAAATAATTACAACTTGAAGATAAGTAATGATAATCTACTGGTTTTTATTGGGTATAAAAAGCAATTGATTTCATAGAGCGAAACACTGCTCTAAAGCTTTCTTCCAAAAGTTGTATATTGTAGTCCTCTCAAATTATATCATTCCTTGAAAGATATGCAACCAGCAGGTGGTGCTGGCAAGCAGGGCCAAACTGTCAATCACTTTATAGCCTAAAAGCACCTGAAACTATGCTTAGGAAACTCACTTCATCTCTAAACTCCTTTCCAACCAAACAGCCATATATTTTCAAGGATATGAGAAGTAGTACCTCTATTCATTTACTTCTTCACTATTTTAGCTAGTATTTTATTTCAGTTTAGTTTAGTGTTTTGCTTAAAGTATTTTGCTCTCAGAATTTATGCCAGATGTACCAAATCTACCACTGTTCTCACTTTGCTCAAATAGTTTCAACCCCATGTTCAATTATTGGAGACAAAATTGCTTTCAATTTCAGAACTAGGTATCAATCACTCTTTTGTCATTGGATTCAAGTAATAAATAAAATAAATATGCAAACTTGGTGTTTGTCAGTATACTGTTTACCTTTAAAGGAGTAGAAAAAAATTTTGTACATGGAACAAAGTCTAAAGCTTCTCAGTCCTAAAACTAAGCAAGGGCTAAAGTTAAGTAGATAACCACAATACTTTCAGTTATGTTTCTCAGTCAGTGAGGGAAGGAGAAGGGAAAAGAGAAGAGTATGTCTCTGGCTCTTTTCTAAATTGGATCTTGCTCTTCTATGTACTAAGCCTTTGGTAAAGTTTTTGCTTTATGGAACAAAGCAAGTCCTTTGTGGCATGGCTATATTTTTTAAACACAAGCTATTATATGCATAATAATCTATCATGAAGCAATGTCAATCCTTCTTCCTTAATGCATTTGACATCTACCTTTGCTTTCCATTCCCAACTCTACTTTCCTAGACCAGGTGCTTGTCAGTATCCTAGATCAGATACTGTATACTGGGATCAAAAATACAGAGTATTAGCATGCAATTACAGGCAAGGGAAGTAACCATTCTGGATCCCTGTAAATGAGGGAGTTAAACTAGAATATCTCTAAGATCCCTTCATTGTCTATATGATTAGGTCATACTTGAACTTTTACAATAACCTCCTCCCCTTGTAACGTTGCCCTGCTGTCATCCTTGCATGACTCCTATCTGGTTAATAGGCCATTTTATTTATTTCAGTAACTCAAGGATTTATATTTTCATTACACCTAGGTACAGAAACCATTACCACTACAGAGGAGAACCATTCTACAACTATCTAAATAGGCTTCATAGGTTAGGAGCCCAGAAAAAACGTTATCACATGGTGGCTAACTTTCTGGAAGGTATGCATAGACATACCATGCAAAAGGAAATGTACTTAGAAATTAAAAGCTGTTCTCAGAGTCAAGTAGATCTGACTTCAAGCTCTTCCTCTGATATATAATGGTTGGTTGACTCTGAGCATACCACTGAATTTCTCTCTTTTAGAGCATTTACTGACCAACCTTGGTAAAGAGAATTTCCTTACTATGAGTTCCCTACTCCAATGAAATGATGTGTGGATTTGTGCATTCATGTTCCCATAGGTCATCTATCCATTCATACATACATACATACATACATACTTACATACTATTTTTGATTATTCAACTTATTTATTGTCTACTACATGTTAGGCACTGTACTAAACATTTGAGATATAAAGACAAAAAACAGTACCTTCTTTCAATAAACTCATAATTTAACTAGGGGAGATAAAATGCAAACAGCTAGGATAGCTTGATCTATCCATTACTGCCACTATCCTTTATCCTTCCTTTGTGGTTAAAATACTTTTTAAAAAACCCTCTATTATAAGCCTCCACTTGTCTCCCCTCACTCTCTTCTCAACTCCTTATAATCTGACCTCTGATCATATCATTCCATCAAAGCTATTCTTTGAAAATTAATCATTGATTTCTTAGTTGCCAAATCTCAGGGCATGTTATGAATCATCATTCTCCTCTGTACAGTTTTTAACATTGTTGATTAACCCCTTGATACTTTCAACTCTCTAGCTTTTTGTAACAACATTCTTTCTTTATTCTCCTACTATCCAAATACTCCTCTGTTTCTTTTGCTGAATATTTATCCAGATCATGATCTCTAATTGTAAGTGTATGACAGGGATTTGTCTTGGTCCTTCTTTTCTTCTTCATCTATGCTACCTTATTTGGTGATTTCATCAGCTCCCATGGATTTAGCTACCACCTCTATGTTGATAATTATTACATCTACTTATCCTGCCCTAACTTTTCTGCTGACCTCCAATCTCATAAAATCAGCTATTTTTCAAGCATCCCAAACTATGTGTCCAATGATACCTTTTACTCAACAAGCTCATAATGAAACTGTATTCTTACATCTAAACACTCTGTTCCATATACACATATTTTTTCATTTACAGGAAAGCACACCATCCTCCCATTGCCTCAGACTTGCAATCTAATTGTTTTAAGATACAATCTATGATCTCTTGTCTCCTATATTCAACCCATCAACAAAGCCTATCAACAAGTTTTGTTACATCATGAGAATATTCCCATTTTCTCTTCTAAAAACTGTTTCTACCCTGGTGCAGGTCACCATCCTCTCATACCCGGACCACTGCATTAGCCTGATGGTAGGTCTGCCTTCCTCAAGTCTCTCCCTAGTCTTCTATTCAATCATCAAAGAGCTTTTCCTAAAGATATAACTATGTCACCCCTTTACTTTATAAACTCAAGTGACAATTACCTCCAGAGAAAAACACATTCAATACCTTTCATAATCTAGACTCCTCTCAATTTTCCAGATCTCTTACACCTTACTATCTGCTACTTGCTCTTCAAATCCAATTTAATCCTTGCTATTCCACAAGAAGACATTCTATGTCTCAGCTGAAGGCATTTATCTTTTTCACTACCCCCCTGGTATGGAATGCTTTCCTTTCCCATCTCAATTCCCAACCAAAATTCCATGCAATAATCCTTCCCCACCTCTCTTAATCCCAGTACCTTCTCTCTGTTGACTGTCCAGTTTGTCATGTACATTGTAAATTTGCATGTATTTATTTACTTGTTTCTCCCAATAAGTTTAGAGTTTCTTACTAGCAAAAAGACTGTTTACTTTTTTTATATCCCCTCCCCCGGCTTAGAGCAGTTCCAGATCATTAGTAGACACTTAGTGCATGTAGACACTTATGTAGAACCAAGATATATACATGAAAAATTGCAGATTATCTATAAGGGAGGTAAAATGGAACTTTGCTTAAATTTGAAGGAAGGCAGGGAAGCTAAGAGGACAATAGGAGGAAGGAAATAATTCCAGTAAGGGGGCATAGTGAAAATGCCCAGAGTTGGAATATATAGAGTGTCTTATGCAAGGAGCAGAAAGAAGGCAATGTCATAGGATCTCAAAGTTAGGGAGGGCATCATGTAAAGTACTGTGTGAGAAAAGTGGGAAGGTAGAAAACTGACAGGTCTTTGAAGTGCATAAAGATCTTACCAGAGTTTTTATTTGATTTTGGAAAAAAAATAAGAAGCTATGTGATTTTATGGAATAAGGGAATGTGATATGGTTAGAATTTTATTTAGAAAGATCAGTTTGACAGTTGAGCATAAGATTGGCTGGACCAAAGAGAGACTTGATGGAGGTGGACCTACCAGCAGGTTATTGCAATAGTTCAAGTGTAAAATATCTATACCAGGATCATGGCAGTATTAGAGGAGAAAAAGAGACATTTGTGAGAGATGCCCCAAAGATGGAAACCACAGGCCTTAACATTGAACATGCAGAGTGAGTATTCATTGATGATACCTTGGTTGCTGGTATGAGTGATTCAGATATTCAGTGATTCAGTTGTGTTACCCACAACAGTAATATGGACATTAGAAAGAGGGGATGGCTTGGAACAAAATATGAGATTTGGGGGAGCACAAGTTTATTGGATATATATAGTTCTAGATGTCTACTATTAAAATGTCTATAGTTGGTGATGTGAAGTGGTAGATGAGGAGAGAGATTTGGGCTGGGCAAGTATAAAGCAGAAAAACCACTAGGACTGAATCATAGAAATATTCTGTCTTCTAATTCTCATCCTCATTGTTGAATTCTTGTGAAAAGTTGTCACTCTTTCAGGATCAGTACTACATCTGAACTGGAAAAGAAAAATAATATTAAAAGGGATAGAAAATTATGGGTTAAAACAAGGTTTTTGGATTGTCTGAGGATATTTTTTAACATTCTCCCAGATATCCTGAACAATTTGAACTTGATTTTTAACAGTAAAGGTAAAGATACACTGTGCCTTACACATAATTATTTTTCATTAATTAAATTGAATACATAATGACTAGAATCTGTTGATAATTGTATTTTATTCATGGACAGAATATATATTTATTGTATTGACCCAAGAAGATATTGAGAAGTATGAAAGTGACTTTCCTAAGGCATCCAATTAGAATGTGATTGTTCTATTTTGTTTATTTTGGTCATTCCTATCTCTTAGAGCAGTGCCTGACACATACTAAACATTTAACAAATATTTATTGACATGCCTTGCTTAAAGCAAGAATGTACTCTATTTCTTTAAAACTGTTCAAGATTTTTTTACACTGTACATTGTTTTTGCTGGAGTCAATGGGAAAAGCACTTGTTTACTTTTTGTTATCTCTCAGTACTTTTCACATAGCAGGCACTTAAATATTGGTTATTTGCATTGACAAATGAGGCAAAAAAATAAAAAAAATCTTTTCTCTCTTCAAGGTTCAACTCAGGTATAATCTCTGTTTTTTCTCATGATCATTGAATTGTCAGTCTTCTCCTTCCTGTATTTATACTAGATGTACTTTATATTTAGTCATCTTATATCACCCCAAGAATATATAAATTTCTTAGGGCAGCACTGGGTCTTTTTTTTAATCTTTGTATACCCAGATCATAGGTCAATGCTTTCACTCAATAGGTACTTATTGTTTGTCTTTGTTCTCAAAGAAGACCATGATATCAGGAAGGTGATGCCATGACTTGCAATAGAATTATATTTAGGTGAGAGAAGGTGCAAAATCATCAATCTCACTCTCTTCTCATCTTCTCAGGATCCATCTGGATTTGGGACAAGATACAGATCACAACAACTGGAGATAACTCTAAATGCAGTGGGAGGTCTTGACCTTTTTAGGTTAGGGTCTTTCCTAGGTCTCAGTTTGAATGAGGCAATGCCCATTCAGTGATTAAAGTTAGGTAAAAAAGGAGGCAAAGATTGTCTCTCTTACTTAGTAAAAAAAGAAATTAATCAATTATTCTGGGAGGTGAAAACCCTCAAGGCTTCTGGTCAAAACATAAAACAGTTGCTAGTTATACTTGCTCAGAATCATCAGGACTCAAACAATGACCAACTTATGGTGGACCTCTCATTGAGAGCCTAAGTGATTTTAGTTTAAGAATTTTTTTTTTTTAAGAAAAGAACCTAGCTCATAAACTCCAAGATATTGGGCAAGGTGTCAGGGATAATAATTTATAATACTTTAATTTGAGCACTAGCAGGTAAGGGCATAATCACCTACATGGACTGAAGAAAAGAAAGGAGAGAATAATTGTTTGGTAATTTAAAGAGAATTTATTTTGAAACAAAGAAAATTTAAAAACACTACTAACACAAAAATATAGAGTAGAGTTTATTTGCAATGTTTTTTTTTTATTCCTTGTTTTAGATAAAAATTGTTTATCATCTTCTTTTGGTTTTTATTAATTTTATTAACTTTACTCTGTGTAACCTGACTTGCCTACCACTACCCCAATGAGAAATGGATCTAGCTCACTTCAGAACTCAGATCTTTTGTCATCCAGCAAAGGGCGGTGGTCACAAATGGAAAAAAAATCTATTAAACACAGAAAACATCTGTGCCTTTGATTCTTCCAGGCTTATTTTTCCAATACCTCACATACCTCAAATACTTCAGCACAACTCCTACTATTGAGCAGAAGAGAGGAAAAATAACAACATGTAATATTTCATTAAAAAGACTATTTACATTGACATGACAAAGTTGATAAAAAATTGACTAGTCGGCTTTTGGAAGCCACACATTCTGACTCCCTTCATCTACTATATACTTCAGCTAGGTTGCTTAGCTGGACTTGGGGCCTCATCTGACTCCAGTTAGCTTAGAGGGACTTCTGTTGTGCTATTAAATGTCATAGGACTAAGACTATGGGAGGGAAGACAGTTAAGAGAAGCAAAAAATGTTATTGGATTCTTAAAAGAAATCCTTTTAGAGTGGATATAAATCATTTGACTTGCCAGAAGCTTTGGATTTATGACAGGTGTTTTTTTTTTTCTTTTTTTCCCCTTCACCCTTTTTCCCCTCATAAAAGTCTCCATAGTAAATGAAAATTTTCCCAATTTTTCATTTTCTTTTCTTTTTCCCCCCAATTGCTTTGAGTCATTTTTTTTTTTTACTTTGATCTCAGGCACCAAAATTCAACATGAGAAAATTAGCTGGGAAAATCATGCTGAACTTTCTGCTCAGTACATTTGTAATCCTTTGGTACTTGCCATTATTGATGCTCAGATTAAGATAGCTTGATCTGAAGTTTAGAGTTGACTTTCACAAAACCTCTGATTTTCTTTATTTAGGTTCGGGGTTCAGAAATGTTAATGATACTTGCTTATCATCTTCCCCTTCCATTAAATAAAATTAGTTTTTCAAAGATATCATTTGAAAACATGTTATCCCAGCTAAGCAGGAGTTGGTACTGTACAAACAATAATGACCTTCCTACCAAAGTAATCCTTGACCTTCTTATAGGATTACCCAAGGAATCAAATAAAATAAACATCGCAACAAACACACAGTACTTGTGTTTATCTGGAAGCAAATAGAATACAGAGACCACAGGTATCAGGTGTAATTCTACAATTTTAGAAGATCAAATCTTTGAAATGGCAGTTAATTGTTTCTCTTATCTTCAACTACCTTTTAGCCAACACACCACAGAAATTTTCATCTAAAACAAAGTATTCCACACATTGAACTTTAGGGGGAAAAAATGAGTGGGTGTGTATATATATATTTGGAGTTGGATTTACTCTTTCTTCTTGGAAATTCTAACCAGTATTGCAATGTCTTTTGCATTAAAAGAGAAACCCCAGTGCTTGAGAGTACAGTATAGTTGGATGATGGGTGATAAAAGACCATATGTGGCCATCAGTTGTTATATTCAGCAATTGAAAACTACTTTTGTGTTGGAGCAATGGCCAAAGACCCTTCATTAGTGATTTTGCCTCTTTCACTCTGTCAGCTTAGGGCAAAATGAAATATTGCATTGCCTTTGTTTTCTGTGGTAGATTGGGCTAATATCATCTAGAATTTCATATTTCACTTCCACATAGTTACAGTATAATAGACAGGAATCCAGAAGTCTTAGACTTTCAAGTCCTGGATCTTCAACTTATTTGTTTTATCACCATGAACTAGTCATTCAACTTCTTTTTGTGTTAGTTTATTTATCTGTATAGGTCCAGATCTCATTGTTCCCTTAAGATTATGTGCCTCTCTTGGCTATTTATGATATTTTTCAAAAAATGTTGCTTTCCTCTATTTTTTGAACAGTCTGTTCTTTAATTCACTCAAAGTAGCTCTTTTGGCATCATGGCATCTCTGGGACACTGAATATTGTTTCTAGCCCAGGTGTTATAATAGCAGGGGTCAGACATTTATGGTGAATCAGCATGAGACTGGGCTCCCAAGTGTATACTAGATTCTCAAACATCAGCATCCTCAGAAAACTTATCTATGTGGAAGTCTACTTTGTGTATTTGCCCATCACATCAAGCACCTGCCTTGGACATAGTTCAAATGTAAGTACTTGGACCAAGGTGTATAAATTTTATAAAGTATTATTGTCTAAGGACCAGCCTAAGACTGAAGAAGATCCTAAGAGGAAAAACGGTGATGAAAGTCTAACTATGGAAACTCAAAAATCAGGCATTATACCCTGAATAGATGATGAAAAAGAGTAAAAATGTCACATGTACAAAAATATTCATAACGGCCCTGTTTGTGGTGGCAAAGAATTGGAAATCAAGTAAATATCCTTCAATTGGGGAATGGCTTAGCAAACTGTGGTATATGTATATCATGGAACACTACTGTTCTATGAGAAAACAGAAGGGACAGGATTTCAGGGAATCTGGAGGAATTTGCATGAACTGATGCTGAGTGAGATGAGCAGAAGCAGAAAAACACTGTACACCCTAACAGCATCATGGTGGGGATGATCAACCTTGATGGACTCGCTCATTCCATCAGTGCAACAATCAGGGACAATTTGGGGCTGTCTGAAATGGAGAATACCATCTGTGTCCAGAGAAAGAACTGTGGAGTTTGAACAAAGAACAAAGTCTATTCCCTTTAATTTAGGAAAAAAAAAACTGTTATCTTATTGTCTGATCTTGCTATCTCTTATACTTTATGTTTCTTCCTTAAGGATATGATTTCTCTCTCATCACATTCAATTTGGATCAATGTATACCATAGAAACAATGTAAAGACTGGCAAATTGCCTTCTGTGGGGGGGGGGGGGAAGTAAGATTAGAGGAAACATTGTAAAACTCAAAATAAATAAAATCTTTATAATTCAAAAAAAATCAGGCATTATAATAAAGGATTGCAGCCTATGTTGTGATTCACAACACTGTAGATCCTTAAAGCATTGGAGCAGATGATGTTATCACACTAGTAGAGATAATATTTATCAATGGAAATAACTGTGGAGTTGGACTCAGAAGACCTGGGTTTGAAATTTGGCTCTCTTGTTTACTTGCTGTTTAACCTTAGACAAATCACTTAATCTCAGTTTTTCTCTGCTTCAATTTATAAGTGTAAAATAAGTTTCTGGATTATAATCAGTTGCTTTGATTCTCTAATGCTTTATTATGTCTACAAAATGAGGTGGGAGTGTTTTGTTAAGTGATTAAAAAACTGGCCATTTGTTCACCCTGCAATTAACATTTCTGTTTCTTTCTTTTGCAGAATTTTTCTCCCTTCCCTAACAACCTGTATATCTACTAACACTGTCTTACTTAAAAGGTATTAGCTAAAGACTACCCCTCTGGGAGTAGAAAATGGTGCTTTTTAAGAATGTCAATTAAAAAAAAAAAAACAATGGGAACATCCTAGACAGAATTGAGATAAGCCTTTGGGACCATTCTGATTCATATTTATTTTTTCATGGCACCATTATCCAATTAGCATGCAGAAGCTGTCTCCTCCTCTTGTAAAAGGAGGGGTGCAAGCTGTCACCAATCACTTGGTAGGAGGTGGTGGCAACTGAAGGTTTACAAGGATGATGGTCATTGCTTGTGATAGGAGGTTGCCTTTTGCCAAGTTTAGAGCCCCTTTAAACATATTGAGGTTCAAGTACCATTAACTCTTGGCAGAATGCTCTTTCCTAATTCAGAGAACAAAGAACTAGTAAGGTTCATAAAAAAAGATCTTCTCAGGTTTCAAATAGCTTTTTTTTAAAAAAAGCTGAAAACATTTTAATGAGTTAAGAGTAAATGAATCAGAAACAGATGGATTAAATTTTCCTGAAATTCACAGACATTTAGTATGAAGGAGCTGATCTTTCAACAGAATACTAAAATATTGGGGTCATCTTCCTCATCCAGTTTCTAGTTTCTCAGCACCTTCCAGAATTCCTCATCTTGACTCATTCAGGTGATGAGTTATGGTTCCCTTTGATAAAGGTTTCTGGAACACTTGAAACAAATCAATATGACTGCTTTGTGAATTTTGCAGTTGTTTGCTAGAGTAATTTCACTTTCCAGAATTCAGTTATCTGATAAATTCATCTATTCAGAACATAGTAGGGAATATACTAAGAAAAACTTTTAAAGGCTTCTGAGAAGCAAAAATGAATACAAAGTATAGTAATAAAAAATAAATGCCATGTACTTTACTCATCAGAGAATCCCTTAGGTCTTCATTTAGAACAAATTGATTCTCATTGTATGAATAATTCTAACAAATATGGATCTCTTGTTTCCAAGCTCCAAACACATTAGAGGAATATTAGGAGAGAGATAAAGAAAGGGAATATTTTGATAGGTACCCTAACCCTAACCCTAACCCTAACCCTAACCTTTAATTCAGGGCACCAGGCAATCCCCTAAAATGATAAGTTGCAGAATGCCGATTTATATTAGAAGTTTCAATTGTCCATGTAGAAAATTCCCCAAAATGGTGAGAATTCTCCTCCCCAAAGAACAAATCAAAGCAAAAACAAACACAATAATACTGATTTTTTAAAATGAGGACCATTCATGTTGGTATCACATTTTGGTTTAACTAAAATAGTATAAGTACATTGGAACTTTCTCAAAATTTATATTAATTGAAGGGCAAAATATCTAAGTGTTATTATTTGTCTTTTATATGTCTTGATTTGCCTGCTTAAGAATAACTGACAATCTGTATTACCTTTTGTTGGCATTTTTCAGTCATATTCAGGTCTTTCTGTCCCATTTGGGGTTTTCTAGGCAAAGATACTAGAGTGTTTTACCATTTCTTTGCCAGATAATTTTACAGATAAGAAAACTGATGGGGCAGCTAGGTGGGTGCAGTGGATAGAACACTGACCCTGGAGTCAGGAGTCCCCGAGTTCAAATCCAGCCTCAGACACTTAATTACCTAGTGTGTGGCCTTGGGCAAGCCATTTAACCCCATTGCCTTGCAAAAATAAAAAAAAATAAAATAAAACTGATGCAAACATGGTTAAATGACTTTCCCATGGTCACACAGATAGTAAATATCTGAGTTCAGATTTGAATTCAGAAACATGAGTCTTCCTGATGCTGGGTGCAGCACAACACAACACTGTGACACTGTGCTCTCTAATCCCTCTAATTTCTCCCAGACCATCAATATTCTAAACTTAATGTTTTTCTTTCAAAAGCTTAATCTCATAATTTATCATTCAACAAGGTATTGTTCTCCACTGTTGAATCCTCCTTCTCCTGTCATGTTGCTTTTTCAGTTCCTGAAAACATTCTATTATGGATCAAGACAATCAACCACTGTGTCTGTGCCTAATGGCTAAATAGCTAAATGCTCAAGGAGAAAGCCAAGAATAGTTAAGATCTTCCTTTTCTTTTGTCTTTGTTGTTGTTATTATTGCTTTGCTTCAGTCATGTTTAACTTTTTGTGAGCTGCTTTTGGGGTTTTCCTTCATAATGATGTAAAAGTAGTTTACTATTTTCTTCTCCATTTCTCTAACACCAATCTTCAAAATGTTTCTGCATAATCCCTCATAACTTCTTTGCTCTGGTAATAAAAACAAAACAAAACAAAAACTTCAATTGTTCCTTATTACATCTTTTAAAAAATCTTCATTTGACCCTGGCATGCTCTGAAATATTATTATCCTGATTACATATAAACTCCAAACATTCCCAAATTCACTTATTTCATTTTTATTCACCTGTCAGTCTCTTGAAATCTGTCTTGAAACATCACTAAAATCACAGTATTTGGGAGTTGGAAAAGACCTCAATACTTATTTAGTCCAACTCATTCCCCCCCAAAAAATCTTTTTTATTATGAACCTAATTATTAGTCATACAGTTTTTTTTTTTTATCGTCTCCAAGCAGGGAGGGAGGAATCATCATCTCTTGAGTCATACTATTTTATTTTGGTATTATTCTTGTGAGGGGAACTGAGAATGAGATTCATCAAATCTTTTCTTCTTTTCAAAGAAACCTGTAATGTGGAGTGAATGTTCACTTACCTAATCATACACGCCATTGAGGAGATGGGTGTGCAAAGAGACAAATTCTTCTCTGTTCATGTCTAGAGGTTACAATCATCCATCCAAATGCTACAATTTCTATTGTGGATTATCTTCAAATATTTCAGCAAACATCCTCCTTTTGAATAAGAGGTAGGAAAAATAAAAATGATAATATAATAATAAAATAATAAATAAAATAAACAAATAAATAAATAATAAAATAAAATATTTATGTTTAGATGAAAATTTTAAACTCTTAATTATGGAATTCTTCTTTATTCCTCACTTATCCTTTGAGTTCTGTGAAACTGTTCTATTTTGTTGTATTTTTCTAATGACTACTTCTTAGTCTCTTTTACTGATTCATTCTCCTCCCATTGTCCAATCTTCTCTTTAATATTTTTCTCTACTGAACATGTCTTTTTCACTCTAGTGACTTCATTAACACATAATGCACTCCTTTAGCTAAATTGAGATTTTCATCTGAGTTCCATTAATATATTTCTATCTTTTGCATTTTTTTATTTCTCATTAACATCTTGACTGCAACATAATCAAAACCAAATTAATAATCTCCCCCTGCAATAAAATATGGCTTCTATCAACTTTTCTATGTCGCTTTCTTCCCCTCTCAGAAAATAAGGACATCATGACTTTTTCCTGTTCCCCAATTCCCCTATATTGGTTCTTTTTCCACATTTTTTTGCAACTCTTTTTACTCTCTTACCAACTTAGTTTACATCTTCATTGCCTCTCTCCTAGGTCATTTTGATATTTTCCTCAAAAATTTTCCTGTCTCTTAATTATAAATACTTTCAAATCTGTCCTTATGAAAACTATCAAGTATATAATTTGATGAACAGGTGTGACTATGTTACTCTGCATTTGAAAAAATTGCTCGCTATTCTATGTAAGATAAAATACAGATACCTTAGCTGGACATTTAAAATCTTGAACTATCACTTCCTCCTTCTGGATTGAAGATTTTTATTTGTAAATGAGAAAATTTGACTAGATAAATCTCTAAGATCTTACTCCCTTCTAAAATTGTATTAATTATGAGATGACAAGAATTGAAGAATAGATGTACATAGTTCATTATCTCTTCAAAGTTCCCCAAATCCCAATATGAATAATGACAAAAAGACTAAGAATTTATAAGAGAAATGAAGATGGAGCATGCAAGAAATCAAACCAGAATCTTCTTGTTCCTTCAGTAAATAATGCAAGATAATACTGTATGTCATTGAATAATATTAATAAAATGGGGATAATGGGGATGAGTATGATAATGAAATAATAATGTTGTTGATGATGATGATGATGATGATAATAACTTGATTATATGATGTCTCACCACTTTTATTTATTCCTCAGAACTAACCCTTTTGAAATAGAAAATGAAAATTCTGTGATCCATCTTTTATAGAAAAATTTAATTTCCCATAGTCACATGACTACCAAGTCAGATTGGAAAGACTAGTCTCAATTCTAGAATAAGGTATTTCATGACTAACTGGCTATTTTTAATTATGAATTTATTCATTTACAGTACAGAGACATTACATTTTGGAGTTACTTATGGAAGGATACTATAACATGATGTATTTTATGGTTATAATTTATGGATTTTCTTCCTGAAAATTGCTTATAAAACTAACTTGAATATGAAACAGATGGCAGTGAGACAAGAGGGAAGTAAAACCATGAGATTTGCATGGTTCAGTGGTGCCTATATTAAGGAGACACTAGAGAATGATGCTTCCTTCAATTTTAATATGATAATAGTGAGAAGCAGCATGACATAGTAGATCACATACTACACATGGGGTCAAGAGCAGCTGGGTACAAGTCCTGCTACTGACATTTACTAGTTTTGTGATTATGGGCAAATTATTTAGTTTCTCTAAGACCCCAAACAAATCTCTAAGCATGTAATACATATTTTGTTCTTTGATATATTGACACATAACAATGATGGTGCTTCCAGTGTTCACATATAATGCATGGAAATATACTGGCTCCATATTTTCAAAAATCAGAGAATCAATTCTGGAAATGTGGCAGCAATGTGTTAGGCGTAGTCCTGGCTGGAGGCCTGAGTGACATAGAAAATGCGAATACAGAAAGCAATACCAAATTCTCTCAGAAAAATGGGTGTATTGTCTTGGCACAGGATAATGTCTAGGTGGGGCCTTCAAAAATTTATGGAAATTACTAACAGTAATTCTTTGGAATGGTAGAGATTGAACTTCTGAATCTAATAATACATTCCTATACTTTTGTACTCTTTGCCTTCCTTAACAATCCCAAAAGATAAAGGTTCTATCTATCTTATATTTGGGGATTTTTTTTAGGTCATGGAAATTAAATTTGCATAACTTTCTAAGGCTCCAAGATTGCTCTGAACTACGGTTTTTCTTATTGGTGGATGGAGAAATGCAGAAGTTAGAAGTTCCTGCTTTTGGCTCTAGAAGCACTGAAAGGCTATTTTTAAACTATTTTTAACTTTGACCTTGACCAAGTTGCTTCAAATCTTAAGTCTTATTTTCTTTATTGATAAAATAAGGAAGTTAGAAAAGATGATCTGTATTCTCCCTCCTGTTTTTAATATTCAGTAACTATGACTGGACATTTTCTTTTAATCAAAATTGAATATGAGTGTTACTAGCAGGAAGTAGTTCATAGGAAACTCCAAAACAATTATGGGGGTCAGAAAACCATCTCTACAAGTTGTCAATTTGACCTTTTACAACATCTTAGTTTAAAACAAAACAAAAGAAGGAAATGTCCTTCTGATCTTTGAGGGAAAATGCACACATACTCACAAACACATACACAAACATGTACACATACCTGTCATTTTGAATAAAAGGAAAGTAAGGCAATACAAAGATAGTGAGGACTTCCTGAGTCAAAATTCCTGTCTGACCAAAAAAGAGATTATATGAATTTGACTTTATATATTTATATATTTAATTTTATGATTTTTTTTTTGCTTTTGTAAAATTATTGTTCCTAAACCTGATCTTTTTTGGAGAGGTTGTGGGAGGATTAGAACACTGATGCATTGCTTGTAGAGTTGTCAGTGCATCCAACATTTCTGGAGAGCAATATGGAACTGTGTCCAAAGAGCAATAAAACTACTCATACCCTCTGACCCAGCAATTCCAATTCTAGGTCTATATCCAGAAGAAATTATAAAAAATGGGAAAAGTACTACATATTCCAAAATATTCATAGCAGCTTTTTTTGTAGTGTCAAAGAATTGGAAATTGAGAGGATGCCCATCAATTGGTGAATGGCTAAACAAGTTATGGTACATGAATACTATGGAATATTATTGTTCTATAAGAAATCATAAACAGACTCCGGAGAAGCATGGAATGATTTACAGGATATGATGCTGAGCAAAAGGAGTAGAACTTAGAAAACAATGTACACATTAACAAGAACATTGTGAGATGAACAACCTTGATGGAAGCATCTCCTCTTAGCAGTTCAGAGAGCTGGGACAGCCCTATTGGACTAACTATAGACAGTGTTATCCCCACCCAGAGGAAGAAAAACAAAATAAACAAACAAAAAACAAAGCACATAAACACACAAAAAAACCAACCCTTCAGAATCTGATGAACACTATAAAAATTGTCTCTTATGTTTCTCTTTCCCTTAATCTTACTTCCTCATAATGAAAATAACTAATCTGTAAATATGTTTACCAAAAATATGTATGTACAATGCTAACCTGACTGTTTACCACTAAGGGGTGGGGGATGGGAAGGGAGGATAGAAAGAAATTTTGTAACTTAAAAATATACATGTGCATAAGGATGAAAATAATTAAATAAATTTTAAAAATTATCATCCATTTCACATTGCTTGTTACCACAACACCTTTCAAAGAGATTAGTCAGTTTCTATCCACACACTCCAAAGACCTCACTGTACCTGAAACTTAACCAAGGTCTGATATCCTGTCTTTTACTACTGAATTAGTAGTGTTGCCAGATCTCTTAGAGAAGTTAAACCCTCCCACTAATCAATCTTTGTTCTTCTCAGACTATGATCTTCAGTCTTTTTCCATGGGATGAACTATATTCTCTCTGAGTTTGCAAGACCATGACCCTCCACCCCTGTGAGAGCCCCAGTTTAGGAAATATGTTATTTTGCTTTTGGTGAACCTTAAGTTTGGCAACATTAGGGGAAAAGATGTGATCTTAATCACTAGGAGGAAAAGTTGTTTTGTGACTCATATAAAAGGAAAAAAAACAGTGCATTTAAGAAAAATATTGAAGACACCATGTACTGACATACGTAATTATCATGGGAAAAGAAGGGTGAGCAAGAAACTTATAGAACTGAGTGGAGAGGAATGGACATCACCCACTTCTAACAGAACAAAGTTTGGAGAGAAATATTAGCTCAAAAATTTTCAGATCAGGCAACCTAATTATACAGTTTAAAAAATTATTAACAACAGTATTGCAGGCCTACTGCAATACTATACTCTTGGGGGCAAGAAAGTAGGCAATAGATGAGAAAACTTGAAAAAAAGATGGCTATATTTCGAATTATAGTTCTTTAAAATCCTATGTATTTTATTTAATTCATTTAAAATATTATTATAAGAAAGGGTTCTTAGGCTTCATAAGATTGTCAAAGATATCCATGATATAATAAAGGCCAAGAGGTAGAAAGCAAGAAAAGTGTTATTCTAGCAAGGGGACAATGCCATACCACATATATATATATATATATATATATATATATATATATATATATATATATATATATATATATATAATAACAATATGCTTAGTGGGCAGGGGACAGTGTTGATTCCCTTGTCAAGAAAATATGTGGAAGAAGCAAAGGAAATGGGACAAATGGAGAAAGGAACCTAATCAATTTGGAAATATGCCCTTTTCTAGACTGGTATTCCAATTTGAAAATGGACAGATTGCCATGTTCATATTCAGAGAGCTAATTAGCGTCATTTAAAATCATTTAGGACTATTCAGATTTGTTACATGTTAAATAACTGAATTTAATCCAAGTTAAAACTTACTCTACTATTGTCTCTGTGTTTTACTATTATGAAAGGGATCTTCTCATAATCTATTTTATTAAGCACTTTTACTGCCTCATGAATGCTTCTTGGTTCTGCTCATTTTGAGTTAGGGTAGTATTGCTAACAGACAATTCTTTAAGTATATTAATAGGAAATTTTGCTTTTGAGTTGTCAGAGATAGAAGAGTATGCCTAGAAATAAAAACAAAGCCACAGAACAATAATGGATGCTGATCATCATCAGCATCATGGGGCCCTACAAAAATAAACACTATAATAATTTTGAAATAGTTCCCTCTAACTTATATTGTAGTTTTTTTGGCCTTAAAAGCAAAAGGCAACTATTAGCCTTCTTTGGTCCTAATCAGTCCCTCTGGTTCACTTCCATTGATTCTGCAGTCCCTCACAAGGTACTACAGATAAAAGCAACAGGTTCTTCGAGTCCATATTCCAAGAAGGATTATATTAAGAATTAACTTAAAACTCATGTTACTGCAAGACCCAAGGATCTGTTCCTCCATCCTTGAGACAAGAGTAAGCAAGGTAGTTTTTGAGCCTATAGAGGGGATAAGCATCCAGATTCATGAAGAGGTAAGCCTACCAATCAAACTATGGGTTGAAGAGAAATGGAAGCAGAGAATGGAATAAATAATCTATTTCAATTGGTTTTAAATTTCAGCAATTTTTGTTTTTTCACTTCACATAGCCAATTAGAAATAATATATTAATCCTCAATAATAATAAAATTTCTCTTTGAGTGTTTGTGTGTTGGTTTGAAGAAATGATACAATTTTCCTAATCCTTCCCCATTAAAGGGAAAGGGGATTAAATAATTTTTAATTTTTAAAAATGTTTTAACAATATGAAATTCAAAAATATTTTGAAAACCTGTAAAGGAAGAAATGCAATTGATATTCTCTTTTCTCCATCATATACTGACAATATAAAATAGCAAACAAAAATGTCAGAAAAATATGGTGGGACTTTATTTTTATGTAAATCTATATACATATATAAATGTATATGTTTGTGTGCATATATATATACAAAATAAATATTAAAAATTATGTATATATGTTTATAAAATATTTTAAATGCTATGTATATATAAAATCTCTTATGTCATAATCTGAATCTTCATTGGAATATGGATATCACCTGACTTCCTCAATACTTTGCATTTCGATAGAGAGGCAAAGAGTCAACAACTCTATATCTTCCCTTTCCTGGTATGAGTGACTTCATTTTTAAGCTATACAACTTTTCAGTGTAAAATGAGCAATCATATCATCTCCCACATTGATGACACATTAGTGAAACTTTTCTCCATTCTTATAATGTTAGAGAAAGCTAGGTGGCACAGAAAATATAGTACAAGGTCTGAAGTCAGGAAGATTTCTCTGTATGATTTTATATCTGACCTCAGAATTTCATTATCTGTGTGACCATGAAAAAAATCATTTAATCCTGTTTATCTTAGTTTTTAATCTGTAAAGACTGGAGAAGGAAATGGCAAACCACACCAGTATCTTTGTTAAGAAAATAGTGCCAGGTCCTTCAGCTCTGGGCCCAGACATAAGTTATAACCATGTCACCTCAGGACCAGCCAAGGAGAAGTATATCACCATAGTGGTTTCAGGCCAAACCCAAGTTGTATGTTTTCATAACATAGTTCAGTATCAGAAATCAAAGGGCCTCAGTCTATACCAAGTCAGGCAGCAAGATATTTACAAACCTGTTGCCCCTCAATTTATTTAAGATTTTTAACTTTTGTCTCAAATTTGATTTAAAGTCAAATATCATATACTAATACTTTTTTTGTCTGGTGACAATAGCATTGTGATTTGAGGGGTAGTCTTCCTTAGAAGTAATTTCACCTTTGAAGCGTTTATGGATATCTCCCTAGAACATTAGGCTATGGCAAAGAATTAAGATATTCTGATACTCCATAGGTCAAAGAAATGCTTGAATTAATAATTTTGTTTTGGAGATAGATATAAGTTTATTTTATTTTTAAAGGCTACCAGAGAAGATTTCTTAGTTTTATTATTTTATAAAATACTTGTAAATTAAATATTTTACAAAATGAAGTGATCATAACTTACAGTTTATTTTATTTAAGGCAAGGAATCTATCATTTGAAGACCAGTGAGATCCACATTGGTTGAGTTCCAGGATTAGGCTTCAAATTTTGGTCATGATGTTGAAGGTCTAAGTGTAATTAACTTGAATGATAGGCTCATATAACCACAGTTTTAGAAAGAGGCATTAGAGATCATCTGGGGTAGTGCTTTCAAACTAAAATAGAAATGAATCTTTTCATTTGCATATTGACTTACAAAATCACAAATTAAATACCATAGATTCATTCATTTTATTAAACATTTCTCAATTACATTTTAATCTGATGATGGCTACCCTAGAAAATTTTGCATACTGGCAGTATGACTTGTCTGAGCTTTACAATTCTTTGCTTTACAGATGAAGAAACTGGTACTCAGAGAAGGGGAATTAATTGCCAGATGTTGCACATGTAATAAGTAGTAGAGCTTTGATCTGAATGCATATCTAAAGATTCCAAATCTAGTGCATAAGCAGTTGCTCAAATCAATGCATATTTTATTTTGTATTTCATAGACCCTTTTATAATTATATAATTATATATCCAGAAGTAACCCCTCTTTAATTCAGGGTTTTAAAGAGTTACCTAAGGATCAGAGGTTAAGTGACCTGTCATATAGGTGGCATCAAAGATAGAATTTGTACACACTTGTGGTTCACTCCAAGTCCAGGACTTAATCTACTGGGGCAGCTTGAACACAACTTTGGATATGTGATCATATAACAATTTTGACTCTTCTATTAGATTCTAAATCATAGGTCAATTATTATTTGCTTCAATGTGACCTGTTAAAAATCTTCATTATTACCCATTTTCCCTTATTTTGCTTCCATATTTGATGAAGAGTAATTCCTTGTCCTCTGCAAGACCAATCATCTAGGTAACTGTAATAGGCTCTTAATTAGTCTGTTTCCTTTCTATCACTTATCTAATATTAAACAATTATCAAAATAATTTTCTTAATGTAGAGATCTGACAAGGTTATTTCATGATTCATATCTTTTAATGACTCTATTTCATTACTGTATTTCATAAATTCCTTAGGCTTTAATTTAAGATTTCTTTTAATTTGGTTTTGGTAGGATGAAGCAGAAAAAAATGTATGTATGTACAGAATTATGAATATGTGTATGAATGTGTCTATTTGTGTATTTGTACTCAAAGAAGACAAAATGACATAAATAGAGTATGTCACACTATGGCTAATCAGATCAATGCAAGCTTGGAAGACTGTACCATATAAGTCAAGCACAAATCATCCCATGAACATTTGGAATAGAGATGTCTCTAAATATGAACATCTCACATTTCTGTGGAGCTTCTACAATTCTACTTTCCTCAGAGAACACAGCAGTTTGTTGGATTTGAGCATACTATCCTGGATAGTCCTGTGCTAGTGCCTCCCATGTCTCATCCAATTACAAAGTTCTTCAGAGAGACTAAGAATTTCTTCTTTTCTTATATTTCTAAATATATTTTCTAGTATGATATGAAATAGAAATAATAATGGTGGTAATAGACATTCTTACTTCAACCCCTTATCTGGTCCAGGGAATTTTTTCTTAGGGAAATCAAATATCATTTGTTCAATTTTTTACTAATATGTTTTTGAGTAATCTATTTCCTTATCTGTAAATCTAGGCAATTTATATTTTTTGTAAATATTCATCTAATTAATTTAGATTTGCAGGTTTATGAGCATACAATTGGGTAAAATAACTTCTAAAATTGTTTTAAATTGATCTTTATTAGTTGTTTATTGACTACTTTTCCATTTTTAATGTTTATAAATTAATATCTTTTTTAAAATCAAATAACTTTCGGGGAGGCTAGGTGGCATAGTGAATAAAGCACCTGCCTTGGAGTCAGGAGTACCTGGGTTCAAATCCTGTCACAGACACTTAATAATTACCTAGCTGTGTGGCCTTGGGCAAGCCACTTGACCCTGTTTGCCTTGGAAAAATATCTAAAAAAAATCAAATAACTTTCTACTTTATCACTATTCTCATAAAAGTCACTTCTAGTTTCATTTATTGGTTCAGTGCTATTGTTTTGGTTATTGCCATTTTTTTAACTTTCAATTTTCTTATTCTCCCTTTTTATTTTCAAATTTTTCATTTGAGTGATTTAATGGACAGTTGTAATATGTTCTTTTTCTAATGTTTTTAGTTTTATGGCCAAATCATTGATCCACTCTTTTTCTCTTTTAACTGATATAAATGTTTAGAGACATAAAATTTGGCATAAGTAGCACTTTAGTTGCCAGGGATCAGACCCCAGCTACTGTGATAAAAAAGCTTAGATCTATACTCTCTATACCCCAGGAGCAGAGCTAAAACAACAAAGATGAGCAAAAAATCCTAAAAGAATGCTCACTATTGAAAAAAAAATTTACAGACAAAGAGGATAAAAATTCCATGTTAAAGAAGAAACTAGTGAAAAATCACTCACAGGGGAAGTATCAAAGCAGTCTATAAATTGGACTCAAATACAAATTTCATTGAAGAGCTTAAAAAGGAATTTAAAAAACAAAGATGATAGGAAGAATAAAAACAGAAAAAAAGAAATGAGAGTCATGCAGGAAAATTATGAAAAATTGATCAGAGAATTCACAAGTTTTAAAAATTAAGCTAAAAGGTAAATGAAGAAAATAAAACTCTAAAAATTGGAATTGAGCAAATAAAAATGAATGAATTTATAAGATTGCAAGATTCCATCAAACAAAACATAAAGGATAAAAAACCAAGGAAAATATAAAATACCTTTTAGGGAAAATAAATGACCTGGAAAATAGATCCAGGAGAGATAATCTATGAGTCATTGAATTACTAGAAAACCTAGATCAAAAAAAGAACCTGGAAAAATATCATGCAGGAAATTATAAGGGAAAACTGCCCAAAGCTGCTAGAACAAGAAAAATAATATGTAACTATTGAAAGAATACACAGAACCCCTCCAGAAAGATATCCCAGGATAAAACTCCAAGGGCTGTTATAATCAAATTACAGAATTCTCAAATGAAGGAGAGAATATTGCAGCAGCCAAAAGAAAACAATTCAAATATAAAGGAATCACAATCAAACTCACATAGGACCTCTCAGTTTCAAAATTGAAGGATCAGGAGACCTGGAATACCATATATCAGAGAGCAAGTGACCTGTGATTACAACCCAGAATGTATTTCCCTGCAAAATTCTGCATATATTGTCAGGAAAAAGATGTTCAACTTAAGAGAGCAGAATTGTCTGTCACAAAGACCAGAACTGAACAGAGAATTCAATCATCAAATATATGTCTCAAGAGCTACATAAAAAGGTAAATGAAAAGGGGAAGGATAAAGCAAAACAAAACAAATATTTGTCAAGACCATCAAATTGTATATAACCATAAAAGGGAAGACATAATACTTCTAATTCTTTAGAACTTTACTTCTCTTGGGATAATTAAAGGGTTGACTAAAATTGAAGAGATTGGACTTAAAGGACTTAAAGGATATGGGTATAAATGGGTCTTGTCTCTCTATTGAAGATGACATCACTATGTTTAAGACAAGGAGCTCTGATGAAAAGCAGGGGTGTTAACTTTAATTCTGCTGTGGTGATAAAAGCTTAGAATTTTGTCTGTTGAGGGCACCATAAGCTGGGTGGTCCTGAGTCAGTGTCTCCCATAACTTAGAATCATTTATAAAGTTCTCAGGTAAGACCTTCAGTCCTTTGAGATATTTAAGAATCTTGTAGTTATTTAAATCAAGGTTTGATTTAATCCATGCTTCCCTGAACATAAGGATAAGTATCCTGGGAGAGGAAGAGGGTTAAATTTTGAGAGAAAATAGGCCTGGCTTCACTTAACAAGGAGCTAAGTATCCTGAGGGGGTGGGGTGGGGTGGGTAAGATGTGGGAGAAAATAGGCTCGGGGAGTAGCTGCAGAAATTGTTGAAGAAATGATATGGCTTTGGATAATATTTGAGTGTACTTGGAGGGTAAAAACATGATTACAAATATAATTTGATGTAAGTTGAGACAATGTTACTTATCAAGCAATCAATGTGTAATAATACTTTGATAACAATATGAGCTTATAAAGTAATCAAATACTCAAACTGTTTTTGATGATACCTGATTAATAATACTAGACCAATAAATAAAACCAAGGGGAAGAGGCACAAAGATTTATACTTAAAGGGAAAGAAGGGAAAATGTGACCACTAACTGAATTCTATTCAATAGATTTGTCCCGGAGAGGGAATAAGATATATTTTCGCATGGGTCTAAAAATCTATCCTAATCTACAGAGAAGGGGTGGATGGGAAAATGAAAGAAAAGGGAAGAAGGGACTGATAAGGAAGGTGAAGGTATAAGTGAAAATAAACTTAAAGTTAAATTTTAAAATAAAAGTCACAGTGGAAATGGAATAAACTTTTGGTGAGGAGGAATAAGAGGAAGTGAAAGAGAAAAATTTAAAGGGGAAAGATAGCATGGAAGAAAATACAAAATTAGTCATCTTAACCGTAAATGGGAATGGGAGGAACTGTCCCATAAAATGGAAGAGGATAGCAGAATGGATTAAAAATAAGAATCCTAAAATATGTTGTTTACAAGAAAAACATTTGAAGCAGAGAGATACACACAGGGTAAACGTAAAAGACTGGAGCATAACATATTATGCCCCAACTGAAGTAAAAAAAATCAGGAATAGTGATCCTGATCTCAGATAAAGTAAAAGCAAAAATGGATCTCATTAAAAGGGAGAAGGAAGGAAAATACATCTTCTTGAAAGGCAACACTGGTAATGAAGATATATCATTAGTAAGCTTGTATGGGCCTAGTGGTATAGCATCCAAATTCCTAGAGGAAGAACTGAGTGAATTATAAGGAGACGTAGACTGCAAAACTTTAATACTGGGTGGGGGGGCCTCTATCTCCCTCTCACAGGACTAGATAAATCTAACCACAAAATAAACAAGAAGGAAGTTAAAAAGGTGAATGAAATCTTAGGAAACTTGGACATGATAGTCCTCTGGAGAATACTTAAAGGAATGGAAAAAATATACAATTTCTCAAAAGTACATGGCACCTATGACAAATTGAATATGAAGTAGGGCACAAAAATTTTATAATCAAATGCAGAAATAATAAATACACAATTCTCAGATCATGATGCAATAAAAATTACATTTAATAAAGGATAATGGAAAGATAAACTGAAAAATAATAGGAAACAATTTTAAATATCATCAAAATTTATGAGATGCATCCAAGATAATTTTGAGGGGGAACTTTATATCTCTAAATAGCTGTATGAATAAAATAGAGAAAAAGAGATCAATGAATTGGGCATGAAACTAAAAAGTCTCGAAAAAGGACATATACAACATCCCTAATTAAATACCAAATTAGAAATTCTGAAAATCAATGGAGAAATAAAAAAAAAATTGAAAGAAACACATTGATCTCATAAACAAAACAAAGAATTTGTTTTATGAAAAAACCAATAAAATAGACAAACCTCTGGTTAATCTGATTTAAGAAAAGAAAGAAGATAACCAAATTACCAATATCAAAAATGAAAAGGGTAAACTAACCATCAAAGAGGAGGAAACTGAAAAGATAATTTACAGCTACTTTGTTGAACTACTTGCCAATAAATTGGAAAACTTGAGGCAAATGGATGAATTTGTACCAAAAATCAAACTGCCCATATCTACAGAAGAGGAAATAAATTGCTTAAATAACCACATTTCAGAAGAAGAAATTGAAGAAACCATCTTTAAACTTCCTAAGGAAAAGTCTCCAGGTCCAGATGGATTTACAAGTGAATTCTACCAAACACTTAAGGAACAATTAATTCTTATTCTATATAAACTATTTAAAAACATAAGAGAGGAAGGACTTCTGCCAAACTCCTTTTATTATGCCAACATAGTGCTGGTACCTAAACAAGAAGAACCAAATCAGACAAAAAATTTATAGATCAATCTCCCTAATGACTATCGAGGCAAAAATCTTAAATAAAATTTTAACAATTTACAATAAGTTATTACCAGGATAATGCACCATGATCAGGTTGGAATTATACCAGGTAGGCAGGGATGGTTCAACATCAGGAAAACACTCAACATAATTAAACATATCAATAGTAAAACCAAAAGAAATCATATGATTATCTCAAAAGATGTTGTAAAAGCCTTTGATAAAATACAACATCCATTCCTATTAAAAACCCTAGAAAGTTTAGGGATAAATGGAGTTTTCTTTAAAATAATAAATAGTATCTATCTGAAACATCACCAAATATTATATTTAATGGAAATAAACTTGTAACATTTCCAATAAATTCAGGGGTGAACCAAGGATGCCCATTATCACCATTACTGTTCAATATAGTATTTGAAATGCTAGGAGTAGCTATAAGTGAAGAAGAAGAAATTGGAGGAATCAGAATTGTCAATGAGGAAGTAAAACTTTCACTCTTTGCAGATGTTATGGTAGTACACCTAGAGAACCCAAGAAAATCATCTAAAAAACTACTTGAAACAATGAAGAAAATTAGGAGAGTAACAGGATATAAAATAAACTCACATAAATCACGAGCATTTCTATATATGAATGACAAAGCCCAAGAGCAAGAGATAGATGGAGGAATTCCATTTAAAATAGCTATTGACAACATCAAATGCTTGGGAATCTACCTCCTAAGACAAACCAGAAACTGTATGAACACAATTACAAAGCTCTCCTTACCCAAATAAAGTGAGATGTAAATAATTGGAAAAATGTCAAATTCTCATGGTTAAGTCAAGTTAATATAATACAAATGACAATTCTACCCAAATTAAATTACTTAGTCAATGGCATTGCGATCAAACTACCAAATAATTACATTACTGAGATGGAAAAAATAATAACGAAATTCATCTGGAGCAACAAAAGGGTAGAATAGTAAGACAACTGATGAAAAAAATGGCAATGAAGGTGGCCTAGCTCTACCAGATTTCAAACTATGCTATAATGCAGCAGTCATCAAAACTGTTTGATAATGGTTAATAAATAGAGTGATGGATCAGTGGATTAGAAAAGGTTCAGAAGAAACTGCAGTAAATGACTACAGAAATCTACTATTTGACAAACCCAAAGACATCAGCCTCTGGGATAAAAACTCACTATTTGAAAAAGATTGTTGGGAAAACTGGAAATTAGTATGGAAAAAAACTAGGCATAGATTCACATTGCACACATTATACCAAAAGAAGGTCAAAATAAGGACAGGATTTAGACATAAAGATGAATACCATAGATAAATTAATAGACCAAAATACACTATCCAGTCTATGGAAAAGGGATAAATTTTGACCAAGCAAGAATTATGGCACACTCTAAACTGCAAAATGAATGATATGAAATTAAATAGATTTGCACTAATAAAATCAATACTGCCAACATTAGAAGAAAAGCAGAAAACTGGGAACAATGTTCACAACCAGGAGTTCTGAAAAAGGTATCATTTTAAAATACATAATTGCATCAAATTTATAAGCTCAACCAGGGACAATTTTGCACTGCATGCAATGGAGAATACCATCTGTATCCAGATAAAGAGCTGTGGATTTTGAACAAATTTCAAGGACTATTCCCTTTAATTTAGGGAAAAAAAACAGATATCTTATTGCGTGATCTTGTTATTGCTTATGCTTTTTGTTTCTTCCTTAAGGATATGATTTGTCTCTCATCACACTCAATTTGGATCAATGTACAACATGGAAACAAAATAAACACTGACAGATTGCTTTCCATGGGTGGTGGGGTGGGGTGGGAAGTAAGATTGGGAGAAAAATTGTAAAACTCAAAACTCAAATACAATCTTTAAAAAAAAATTTTATAAGGTCACAAATCATTCCCCAATTGATAAGTTTTCAAATGAAGACAGTTTTCAAATGAAGAAATTAAAGCTGGATATAATCATATGAAAAAATGCTCCAAATCACTATCTAGTTCCATTACTGATCAGAGAAATGCAAATTAAAACAACAATGAGGTATTATCTCACACCCATTAGATTAGCCCAGATGAGAAAAAGGGAAGATGATCAATTTTGGAGGGGAATGTGGGAAGATTGGGACATTGATGCATTGCTGGTGGAGTTGTGAACAAATCCAACCTTTCAGGACAGCAATATTGACCTAAAGAGCAATAAAACTCTTCATACACTTTGACTCAGTAATTCCAATTCTAGGACTATATCCAAAAGAAATTGTAAAAAATGGGAAAATCCTATATGTTCCAAAATATCCATAGGGGCTCTTTTTGTAGTGGCAAAGAATTGGAAATTGAGGGGATGCCATCAATTGGGGAATGGCTAATCAAGTTGTGGTACATGAATATTATGGAATATTATTGTTCTATAAGAAACAATAAATGGTTGGAATATAGAGATGCATGGAATAATTTATGGGATCTGATGCTGAGTGAAGGAAGTAGAGTCAAGAGAAAAATGTACACAACAACAACATTATGAGATGAACAACCTTGATGGAAGCAACTCCTCTCGATAGTTCAGAGAGTATTAGATTGATTATGAGCTATATTATTCCTAACCAGAGGAAGAAAAACAAAGCCAAACAAAACACACAGAAAAAAATATGCCCCTTCTGAATCTGATGAACACTTTATAAAAAGTATCTCTTATGTATCTCTTTACCTTAATCTTAATTCCTCATGCCAAAAAATAGTAATTTGCAAATATGTTTAAAAATATATATATGTAAAATACTAACCTGGGGCAGCTAGGTGGCACAGTGGATAGAGTACCGGCCTTGGAGTCAGGGGTACCTGGGATCAAATCCGGCCTCAGACACTTAATAATAATTACCTAGCTGTGTGGCCTTGGGCAAGCCACTTAACCCCATTTGCCTTGCAAAAAAACCTAAAAAAAATAAAATACTAACCTGACTGCTCCCTATGGGGACGGTGTGTGAATTAAGGGTGGAGGGAAATTTTGTAACCTAGAAATATGCATGTACAAATGGATGAAAATAATAAGAAAAAAGATCCAGTGAGGCAGTTCTCCAGCCTAAGGTAAAGTGGAAGAATGTGGGAAGGCTCTGTTTCACAGGGTTGGATGGGGTAGCAGTGCGGGTAGCATCGCTGAGGCAGAGCAAAGGAGTTCCAGCCCTCTGGGAACAGTCCACGGGGTGCCTGGGTTACAGGGAGTTCCGGCTCTTGGCAACAGAAGCTTCAGTGCAGCCACCACCCTCATTGCAGGCCAGATCCCAGGAAATGGAAGAAGGCCCACAGAGCAGCCCAGCAGGAGCTGCCTGGCAGCTGCTTCCAGAGCTCTCAGCCCACTGAACATAAAGGGGTTGAGGGAGACTGTTGAGGTCTCTCCTCTGTCTCTGGGACAAGACTCTGGTGCTTTGCCCATATTCAGATCCTGGTCACAGTCTGCCCCCAACCCCCAAGGTTGTCATAGATCAGGGACCATTATCACAGCTCCAGGGCAGAAGGGGAGGGCTTGTGGGCATCCACAGGCCAAAACACATGCCAGCAGAGCAATCAGAGCTTGTCTCAAGACCCTGGAGTGTCCCAATAATATTCCAAAACTCAGGAAGCAACACAAAAACCAGGGCACAGGCTGGGGAATTGAGTAAACAGGAAAAAAAGGAACTTGACCATAGACAATTACTTCAGTCCCATGGAGGATCAAAACACACACTCAGAAGATGAAAAAGTTCAAACTTCTGTAATCAAAGCAACCAAGAAAAATAGGAGTTGGTCTCAGGCTATGATGGAGCTCAAAAAAGATTTTGAAAATCAAGTAACAGAGGTAGAGGAAAAATTGGGAAGAGAAATGTGAGAGATGCAAGAAAAACATGAAAACCAAATTGGCACTTTGGTGAAAGAGATGCAAAAAATGTTGAAGAAAACATGTTAAAAACTGGTTTGGTTCAAATGGAAAGAGAAGTTCAAAAAGTTAATGAGGAGAAGGATACTTTATAAAGCAGAACTGGTCAGATGGAAAAGGAGATAAGAAAGCTCTGAAGAAAACAACTCCTTTAAATGTAGATTGGAGCTAAAGGAAGTTGATGACTTTACAAGGAATCAAGAAACAATAAAACAATATCAAAACAATGAAAAACTGGAAGAAAATCTGAAATATCTCATTTAAAAAACTGATATGGAAAACAGATCCAGGAAAGAAAACTTAAAAGTATTGTGCTACCTGTAAGTCATGATCAGGGAAAGATCCTTGACTTCATTTGTAAATAATTTCTACAAGAAAAATTCCCTGAAATTCTAGAGGATAAAATAACAATTGAGAGAATCCACCTATCTCCTCTTGAAAGATATACATGAAAACAATCCCTAGAAATATTATAGCCAAATTCCAGAACTCCCAAGTCAAAGAGAAAATATTACAAGCAGCCAGAAGGAAACAATTCAAATATCATGTTGCTACAGTCAGTTTTTCACAGGATTTAGCAGCATCTACATTAAGAGTTCATAGGGCTAGGAATATAATATTCCAGAAGGTAAAAGAGCTTGGAATGCAACTGAGAATCAAAACTAGTAAACTGAACATCCTCTTCCAGGGGTAAAGATGGTCTTTCAATCAAAACGTTCAGGAATTTTAAATGTTCTTGTTGAAAAGAGCTGAACAGAAAGTTTGATCTTCAAGTATAGGACTCAAGTGAAGCATAGAGAGGGTGGATGAGAAAGGTAAATTATGAGGGGTTTAATGACAATGAATTGAGTGTATTACTGCATGGAAAGATGATACTAATAGTACTCATATGAACCTTCTTATTAGAGCAGTTAGAAGGAGCATATACTGAATATTATATATATATATATATATATATATATATATATATATATATATATATATATATATATATATATATATATAAATGGAATCAACAGGTGAAAAGGAAATGTACTTGTACTGAGGGAAAGGAGAGGTAGGATAGACTAAGATATTTCATGTAAAAGAGTCAAGAAATAACTTTTGCAATGGTATGGAAGGAGGGAAGTTCAGGGGTAATGAGGGAGCTTTCATCTCATTGGAAATGGCTCAGACAGGAAACAACACACACATACTTAAAAGGGTACAAAAATCTAGAGGAAAAAGGAGAGAAAGGGGATGGCAGAAAGGGGATGGGGAGGGGAGGGAGGATGTAGGTGATAGAGGAGAGGGAAAATCATGGGAGAGGATAGGTATAGATATACCAGTTTCTTTTTCACCTTTTGCAAGGTTGTGGGATTGGGTGGCCTGTGAGGGACCATAGGGCTGGGTGGTTGCTGGTTATCTGGGGTGAGATGTGGCCTTGAGGGCCAGTACTGTATCTGCTGTGCCACTTAGCTGCCCCACAGCACACATTCGAAGAGGGATAGAGTGAAAGGAGAGAGAAAACATAAAAAATGGTAGTGGGGAAAAATAGATGGAGGGAATTATAATCAGCAACAGCAACTGTGTCAAAATATGAAAGTAACTCCTCTGATGGAGTTATGATAAAGAATTTTATCCACCCCAGAAACAGAGCTGATGGTATTGGAACAGAGACTGAAGCACATCTTTTTCTCTTTATTTCACTTATTTCTCATGATGATTTTTAATTTTGTGGGGAGGGGGGAGGGTTATATTTCCTCTTACAAGACTATTTTAGTAATGTGTAAATAAATAAAAATATAAATTAAAAATAAAAACAAAAAAGAATGCAAACCAAAGATATAAAAGCATTTTAATTTAATATAATAAAAATTATTTATTTTTCACTTTCCTCTCTATCTCTTGTTATTCATTGTTTGCCCACCCACAAATCTGTTAAATAATATAATCCATATTTAGATTTTCTTGCAATATCTTCCTTTACATTGAAGACATGTTTCCATTTTGACCTTATCCTGGTAAATAGTGTAAGATCATGACCTATGCGCAGACTGTATTCCAGTTTTTCAAATAATTTTTTATCAATAATGAATTGTTATTCCAAAATATTAAACATTTGTATTTGTCCAATGCAAAGCTAGCATATTTATTTGCTGAAATAAATTTTAGGTCTACTTTTTCCCAATAATTTTCATTTTTATTTTTTGTCAGCGCCAGATGGTTTTGATAATTACTGATTTATAATATAATTTAAGATCTGTAATTTAAGTACTACTATACTTCATTGCTTCTTATTTTTTCATTTTCATTAATATGGTTGTATTTTTGTTCTTTATTGTATTTTTCTAATTTAGAAAAATAATTTTTGAAAAATAATTGTATGACAATATATATATATACATATATATATATGTATATATATATATATTTTAGGTAAAACTGCCATTTTTGTTATATTGGTCTTGTTATCCCTTGAACAAGTTATATTTATTCAATTATTTAAAAACTTTTGAATCAGAATTTGTATTTTTATTGTTTGTAAAAAAATATTTGTTTTTCCATAATTTTGTTTTGGGTTTGTTTTGGCAGCTATTTTAAGCATTTCCAGGTATTTTATACTTTCCAGTTATCTTAAATGGAGTACATACTATTATCTCTTCTTGCTTGGTTTTTTATGATATATAGGAATGTTGATGATTTATATTCATTTACTTCATATCCTGCTACTTTGCTAAAATAATTAAATATTTGTAATAGTTTTTTAGTTGAGTCTTGGGGATTTTCCAAGTACATAATCATATTTTCCACACAAAAAGAGATAATTATCACCTCATTCTCTATTCTGATTCATTCTACCTCTTTTTCTTATCTTAATGCTATGGCTATCAGTTCCAGTACAATATTGAAGAATACTGGTGAAAGTGAACATCATTTCACAATTTTTCTTACTGGGAAGACTTCTAATTTATCTATTTTATATAAAGTGCTTGTTTATAGTTTAATAATTTTTTTTAACTTAATGAAAAATCCATTTGTACCTATACTTTCAAATGTTTATAATAAAAAGAGTGTTGGGGAAGGGGAAGCAAAGATGTCAGAGAAAAGTGAAGAAGTTGTCTGAGGTATACTGAGTTTCTATTGGAAGAAAATTAAGTCAAGTTTCTAAAAGAATTCACAAAGAGACAGAAAGAAACAATTTTCCATCTCAAGAAAACTTGGAAGGAATTCAAAAAATGTCTGTCCCACTTGGGAAAAAAGGGGAGTGAAGTCCAGCACAAACAATGTCTGGGAAGTCATCAGAAAGCTTATAGCCACAGCACAGTTCTGCAACTGAGGCCCCTGGGTCTTGCCTCAGCAGGTCAGAGAGAGCAGTGTAGCTGAGAAACCTCCAGTCCCAGGAAACAGACAAATTACCAACCATGGAACCTGGGGGGAAAAAAGAAATGACTAGACTAGGCCAACAAAGCACAATGAGTAAGGAAACAAGAACAAAAGAATCATTGGATAGTGCCCTCTTTGGTTCAGCAGTAGAATTCAACATTAAAAAATGAGCAAAAAAACAGAAAAGAGCCCTGACCATCAAAAGCTAGTATGAGGACAGGGAAGATTCAAACACAAACTCAGAAGAGGACAACAATGTCAAAATGCCAGCATGAAAAAACTCAAAAAGAAATAAGAAATTACATAAAACCCAGCAAACCTTCTTGGAAAAACTCAAAAAGTATTTTAAAAATCAAATAAGAGCTATAGAAGAAAATTGGGAAAATAAATGAAAGTAAAGCAAAAAAGAATTAACAAATTGGAAAAAAAGGTCTAAAACTGACTGAAGAAAACAATCCCTGAAAAAAAATACAATTAGCCAAATGGGAAAAAAAATCCACTGAAAAAACAAATCCTTTAAAAATAGATTTTGTCAAATTGAAAAGAAGGTACAAAATTTAGAAGTAGATAAGTGGAAGCTAATGACTCGAGACATCAGGAATCAAACACAATCAAAAAATAGAAGTAAATGTAAAATACCTTAGAGATAATTTAAGATTTATTGGACTGCCTGAAATCCATGATCAGAAAAGACCTGGAAAAACATTTTTTTCACTTGCTCATGAGTTGGATTATTTTAAATTCTTTTTATTGCTGTTTTGCTTATTTTATTTTTTACATTTTTAAAAATTTATTTATGAATTGCTAAAATAGTCTTGTAAGAATAATCATAATGCCCTCTACACCTACAAAAATAGAAAAACTTTATGGAAAAAACAAAGTGAAAGAAAGAGAAAAAAATGTACTTTAGTCTCTGTTCAGATGCCATCAGTTCTGTCTTTGAGGTGGATTGCATTGTTTATCAAATGCTGATCAGATAGTTGGCTTAGTGGATAGAGCACTGGCCCTGAAATCAGGAATACCTAAATTCAAATCCGGTCTCAGACACTTAACAATTACCTAGCTGTGTGACTTTGGGTAAGCTACTTATCCCCATTTGCCTTGCAAAAAAACCCCTTAAAAATAAAATAAAATAAAAATAAATGTTCATCAGAGAATTTGCTTCCATATTTTTTCCCACAGTTGCTACTGCTGAAAGTATTTCCTTCCCTCCATTCCTCTCCACTCCTATTTATTCTATTTTCTCTCTCCTTTCTCTCTGTCCTTCTTTAAAAGTGTACTATGGAACAGCAGAATGGCACAGAGGACAGTATAAAGGCCTAGAAGCCAAGAGGATCTGAGTCCAAATCCCACACCAGACACCCAACAACCACCCAGCCATGTGGGCTTGGGTAAGGTCACCCAAACCCACCACCTTTCAGAAATACAAAAAAAGTTTGTTGTATTTGACTAGCCTCTCCCATGATCCAGCCTCTCCTCTATCATATATAACTACCCTACCCTCCCCCAGTCCCCTTTCTTCCATCCTCTTCCTCTCTTTTTTCTTCCTAGGCTAAGAGATTTATTTATCCTATTAAGTGTGTTACTCTCTGAGCCATTTCTGATGTTGTTTACTCTCTGAGCCATTTCTCCCTCACCTTCCCCTCTTCCATTCTAGTGCAAAAGCTTTTTCCTTGCTTCTTTTATGTGAAATATTAAGTGCATCCTTTCCATTTATCCTAGTACATTCCTTTTTCACCCATTGACTCCATCTTTATAATATATTTTATATTCTTATTCAGCTTCCTCCTGTACCTTGTCTAAATATGTTCCTCTTAACTGCTTTATTGAGCTGGTTCATATGAGTTATCTTCCCATGCAGCAATGCCAGCCTTTAAACATCATTAAATTTCTCATAACTTACTCTTGTTTACCACCCCCTTTATGCTTCACCTGAGACCTGTACTTGGAGATAAAACTTACTGTTCAGCTCCAGTCATTTCAACAGGAAATTCTGAAATTCCCCTATTTCGTTGAATATCCATCTTTTCTACTGGAAGAGGATGCTCAGTTTTGTTGGGTAATTCATTCTGGGTTGCACTCCAAACTTTTTTGCCTTCTGGAATATCATATTCCAAGCCCTATGACACCTTAATATAGATGCTGCTAAATCCTCTGAAATCCTGACTGCAAAGCCACGATATTTGAATTTTTTTTCCTGGTTGCTTGTAATATTTTCTCTTTGACTTGGGAGCTCTGGAAATTGGCTATAATATTCCTGGGAGTTATTTTTAGATGTTTTTTCAAGAGGAGATCACTAGATTCCCTCAATTTCTATTTTATCACCTGCTTCTATGATATGAGGGCAATTTTTCTTAGAAATACTTTAAAATTATTCAAGGATCTTTTCTTGATCTTGACTTTCAGGTAGTTCACTAATTTTTAAATTGTTTCTTCTGTACCTGTTTTTCAGGTCAGTTGTTTTTCTAATGAGATATTTAATGTTTTCTTCTAATTTTTCATTCTTTTAATGTTGATCTATTGTGTCTTGATTTCTCACAAAGTCATCAGCTTCCTTTAGTTCCATTTCAAGAAAATGTTTTCTTCAAAGAATTTTCTTATCTTGTTTTCCCCCTTGTCAATTCTGCTTTTTAGGGTATTCTTCTCCTCATTAACTTTGTGGACTGCTTTTTTCCATTTGACCTAAACTGGTTTTTAATATGTTGCCTTCTTTGGCACTTTTTTAAATCTCCTTGACTAAGCTGCTGACTTGATTTTTCATGTCTTTCGTGCATTGCTCTCATTTCTCTTCCTAATTTTTCCTCTATCTCCCTTACTTTATTTCCCAAACATTTTTTGAACTCTTCCATAGCCTGAGATCAATTCTTAGTTTTCTTGGAGGCTTTGGATACCAAAGCTTGAACTTAGTCATCTTCTGGGTGTGTGTTTTGATCCTCCACGTGATCCCAAGTAATTATATGGTCAGATTCTTTATTTGCTGTTTACTCATTTCCCCCCAACCTGTGTCCTGATTTTTAGGTGCTTCCCAAGCTTTTGAGTGTTATTGGGGCACCCCTGCAAGGATCTCAGTTCCTTCAAAAACTTTTGAGAGGGTCTAACTGCTCTCCCAGCTTGTGCTGGGAATCTGCAGATGACCACAAGCATTCCAACTCTGCCCTGGAGCTATGAGAAGGGTCCCTGCTCTGCCGTGGCAATAGGGACCTCCAGACTGCAACCAGGTTCTGAATGTGGACAAAGCAACAGAGTTCTGCCCCAGGGATAGTGAAGAGACCTTGACAGTCTCCCCACAACCCCCTTAACTTCCATGGATTGAGCACTCTGGAAACAACTGCCCCGAGGCTCTCCTCTGGGTGACACTGCAGGCCTGCTTCTGTTTCCCAGAGAGGGACTATATTGAGGGCTGTAGCTACATGGAGTGACATGATGGCCTGAGCTCCACACTCCCTCTGGCAGAATTTTCCCAGCTGATTTTCTGATTTGTGCTTGGTGATCCCTGGGCTAGGATGTCTGAATATCTCTTATGCTGCCAGGAACTAAGCCCCCAGGGACCCAGGGCCCCAGCAGACTATTTCTGGATGTCTAGAACTTGTTCATTCCAGCACAATATTACCCTTACCTCATTGCCTCTCCTTCTGATCCTGGTGGAACAGAGCCTTCCCATGGATCTCCAATTTACATAAGGTGGAGAATTGTTTCACTGGTCTTTCTGTGGGTTCTACTTCTCTAAATTTTAGAGTCATAATTTTAATGTTTTTGGAATATTTTGGAAGACAACTTCTGGGAAATCCTGCCCTCCCACTGCCACCTTGGCCCCACCCTCTCCCTGGACAACATCTTTCTAGGAATTTTCAACTATCAAGGAAAACTACCCTATATCCTAGAACCCAGAGGGGAAAGTAGTTATTAAAATAATTCATCAATTACCTTCTGAGATATCAGAATGAATATTCTGATTTATACACTAGTCAAATTCTGGAATTTTCAGGTCAAGAAGATCTTGCAATCAACTAAAAAGAAACAATTCAAATATCAAAAAGCCACAGTCAGGAATATACAAGACCTAGTAGTTTCTAATTTAAAGGACTGCAGGATTTGGAAAAGGATATTCTGGACAAAGGAGTTGGATTACAACTAAGAATCAAGTGCCTAAGAAAACTGAGAATAATCTTTTAGGAATAAAAAAGATGATCTTTCAATGGAGGACTTTCAAACTTTTCTAATAAAAAGACCAGCACTAAACAAACAATTTGTTCTTCAAATAAATACTCAAAAGAAGCATAAAAAAGTAAACAAAAGAAAAAGAAACTTGTTATTCAATGAGATAAATTGTTTATATATCTCTACATAGGAAGATGATACTTGTAATTCTTGAAAACTCTATCTCTAATAGGGCAGTTAGAAGGAGTAGACAGAGAAGGGTATAAATTGATTTTGATATGATGATATAAAAATAATTAAAATGGAAAAAGGAGAGCATTGTGAGAAGAGGAAAGGGGTAGACAGAATGGGATATATTACATCATATTAAGAGGAGGAAAAGCTCTATTACAGAAGAGCGGAAAAGAGGAGGAGAGTTGAGCATGGTTTGAAACTTACTCCCATTTGATTTGACTTTAAGAGGGAATAATGTATATTCTCAGGTTTAGAAATTAGTTTTGTCACTTTTGGAAATAGGAGAAGAAAGTGGAAAGAAAAGGGATTCGATGGTGAGAAGGGAGGGCAGAAGGGAAAGCAGAATTAGAAGGGGAAAGGGGGAATTGAAAAGAGGAACTGACAGAAAAGAGGACAGATAGAAAGAGAAAATTATCAGAAGCAAAAACCCTAGTAAAGAGGGACAGGATTAAAGGAGAGAGAAAAATAGGAAATGGATGAAAATATGATGGAGGGAAATACACAATTATTAACCATAACTATAAATGTGAATGAAATAAACTCTCCTATAAAATGGAAGCAGATAGCACAATTGATTCAAAATTAGAATCCTACAATATGGTGTTTAGAAGAAACATATTTGAAACCAAGAGATACACACAGTGTAAAGATAAAAGGCTGGAACAGATTATTTTATGCTTCAGTAAAAAAAAAATCAGAGATAGTCATTCTGATTTCAAAGGAAGCAAAAATAAAAAAAAATAGTTCTCATTAAGAGAGGGAGGAAACAGGGCAGCTAGGTGGTGCAGTGGATAGAGAAGTGGCCTTGGAGTCAGGAGTACCTGAGTTCAATTCTGGCCTCAGACACTTAATAATTACCTAGCTGTGTGGCCTTGGGCAAGTCACTTAACCCCCCTGACTTGAAAAATCTTTAAAAAAAAAAAGAGGGAGGAAACTATATCTTGCTATAAAGTATCTTAGACAATGCAGTGATCTGAAAACTAAACACATATGCAGCAAGTGATATAGTATCCAAATATTTAGAGAATTTCAGTGAATTTCAGGATGAAATAAATGGCAAAACTATGCTGATAGGGGACCTCAACCTCCCTCTCTAAGAACTAGGTAAATCTAACCACAAAATACACAATAAAGAAGATAAACATTGAATAGAATTTTAGAAAAGTTAGAAATGATAGATCTCTGGAGAAAATTAGATGAGGATAGAAAGGAAAATATCTTATCTCAATGTTTCATTGTATCTACAAAAAAATTGATCATGTATATTAAGACATTAAAATCTCAAACTCAAATCTGAAAAGGCAGAAATGTTAAATGCATTCTTGTCATATCAGAATAAATTAAAATATTACATGTAATAAAGGGTCAAGGAAAGATACATTAAAAATTAAATGGAAACTAAATATTTTAACTATAAATTATGAATGGGTCAGACAATAAATCAAAGAAACATTCAATAATTTCATGCAATAATTTCATCAATAATGAGACAATAAATCAAAATTTATGGAAAACAGCCAGAGTAGTACTCAGGAGAAATTTTATATCTGTAAATGTTTATATGAATAAAATGAAGGAAGATAATATCAATGAATTGGGCATGTACCTAAAAATAGATAGAAAAGGAAAAAAAAAGAAAATCCACAATTAAATTACAAGTTCTAAAAATAAAAGAAAAGTGAGTTAACAACTGAACAAATAAATTAAGAGCTGGTTTTATTAAAAAAAAACAAATAGTTAAACCTTTGGTTAATTTGATAAAAAAAAAAGAAGAAAATCAAATTCCTAGTATTAAAATAATGAAGATGAAATTAAATAATTGGGATTTATTTTGCCCAACTATATTTTAATAAATCTGACAAACCATGAGAAATGAATGAATATTTACAAAAATAAAAATTACCCAGATTACCAGAAGAGAAAATAGTTTTGGGGCAGCCAGAGCCAAGTTGGCAGAGTAAAGGCAAGAACTCCTACAAGCTCTCCCATAGACCAATCAAAATACCTTTTAAAAATGACTCTAGTCAAATTCTAGAATAGCAAAACCCACAAAAAGACTGAGTGAAACAATTTTGCAGCCCAACACAATTTGGAATATCCAGATCCAAGCTTTTGGGGTAAGAAATCAGTATTTTACAAAAGGTGCTGAGAAAAATAGAAAACAGGGCACAAAGTAAGGACATATCAATATGTCACACTGTGTACTAAGATAAGGTCAAAATGTGTGTGTGTGATTTAGACTTAAAGAGTGATGCCACAAGCAAATTAGAAAAACAAAAATAGCCTACCTCTCGGATCTATTGAAAGGGGAAGATTCATGACAAAATAAGAGGTAGAGAACATTACAAATTATTAAATAGATTTAATTTTATTATATTTTATTTAAAATTTTTTATACAACCAAAACCAATATAACCATAATTGGAAGAATAGCAGAAACTGAGAAACATTCTTCTTAGTATATCTCTCTGATAAAGACCTCTTTTCATAAATATATGGAGAAAAAATATATAAAAATATAAATAACTACTCCCCCCCACAATGATATTTGGTAAAAGGATCTGAGCAGGCTGTTTTCAGATTAAGAAAATAAAACTATCTATAGTGATATGAAAAAATACTCTAATTTTTGATTAGAGAAATGCAAAACAAAACAACTTTGAGATACCTCACTCCTATCAGATTGACTAATGTCACAAAAAAGGTAAATGATATTGAAGAGGACGTGACAATAATGACATCAAAATTGTGACACTAATGTATTTTTGGTATAGTTGTGAACAGCTCCAACCATTCTGAACAGCAATTTGGAACTAGGTCAAAAAACTGTGTATATCATTTAATCCGGAAATACCACTATTAGGGCCCTGTCCCAAAGAGACAATAAAAAAGGAGAAACTATATATGCAAAAAATATATAGCATCTTTTATTTAGTGGAAGCAAAATATTGTAAATTAATGAGATGCCTATCTCCTCTTGGGGATGTCTGGAAAAGCTCTATTATATGCAATAAAATAGTATTGTGCAATAAGAAATGGTGAGCAGGACTATTTCAGAAAAAAAATCTAGAAAGTATCATGAAATGAAGCTGAATAAAATGATAACAACCAGGAAAACAATGTACACAACAATAGTGTGTGATGATAAACTGTGAATGACCCAGTTCTTCTCAAAAACTTCATGATCAAAGACAAGTACAAATGATGCACAAAGAAAAGTGCTATCCATATCCAAATAAAGAACTTATGGATTTTGAATTCAGATCAAAGCATATTTTTCAATTACTTTATCTTTTCTGGTAGTTACCATTTTTTCATCTTGATATATTTCTTCCACAACTGAAACTAATATGGAAATAAATTCTTCATCTTAGCACATGTACAGAATTTATTAAACTGTCTGCCATTTTCAGAAGAAGGAAATGGAGGGAGAAAAGGAAGTAGGGAGAAAATTTTCATAATATGTAATAGGGAAAATAAAATATTATTAATTAAAAATAGATAGCATACAACATGCATGTTCTATCACTGAAGTCAGTTCAGTTGCTCCTTTTTATATGAAAAGTCCAGTATTTAGCAGTATCATTAAAATGTAGAGGGAAGCATTTTCCTTTGAGTAGTCAGACTACTCTTGGGGAACATTATTCCCCAAATAAATTCTTACTTTCCTAGACCCCTCTTTATGTAGCTACTGATGCTGCTAATCTCCTATTCTCTCTCCCTTAGCTTTTGCTGCCACAGTAATATGTAAATAAACTTTTTGTCCCTAAATACTTCTGGGTCAGGGATGGACCTTTTGTGAATTCATTACATATTGAAATGCCAAACTAGACCATACCACAAAACATTTCTAAACTTCATTTTTAAATTTCATCATTTGGTTCTATAATTGAGTTCCTTGATTAGCTGACCCAGCTCTGGCCTCAGAGGACCTTCTTCTTAGGTAAACTATTTCTTTTTGTTTTATTTGTAAACTATCGCTTTTTGCAAAGCACTATTTTCCTATTTCCTGGCCAGAACGAACATGTTTGGGTGCAGTATCCAGATATCCTGTCCTGCAAGCACACTGCAGCTGGCCTAGTATTTTTGATTCCCTGTCCCAGAAGTACTGTGTCAGACTTCCAGACTCTGGAATCTTAGAAGCTCCTGCAGCTGTCATTACCCCACTAAGTTCCAAGAATGCTTGGACATGGGGGTACCAGCCTTTGCCCCCTCCTGGAATTCTAGGAGGTAAGATTACCAATGGACCTACTTTGTCCTATATTCTGAAATCATCACCACTCATTGTCAAGCCTGCACCATACATAGACTACAGCAGTAAAACCTGACCACTCATGTCTCTACAACAGACATATTTTTGTACTTCTAAGACTTACAATTGTTATGGTTGTGAGAAACATCATGAGCCAATTTAAAACTTGTTTCTAGGACCTTGAAAGAAGGGACAGTTTAATTTTTTTTTTTGGGGGGGGGGGTTCTGTTCTTCTAGGTTGCAAGATCCAAAAGCTAGACTTCTGTTATTTCTCTATTGCATCTCAGTGCTTTGATTAGCTGAATTAGTTGCTATACAGCTCTGTTGTTTTGCTTAATTGGTTCAGCAGTCAATTCTGTCTCTGTTGTCCTAACGGACAGTTTAGCTACTTCTCTGTGTTTTAATCTGTGTTGTGTATTCTCTCATTTTCACACTTTGACTTGAGGAACTGATGAGATGTTGTTGTGTCTTTTGGGATCCTGAAAGAGAGTTACCTAAAAATTATTTAGTACTCACAACTCATCCTCCCATTCTGTCTACCAGATTAAGAATGGCTCAACCCATCCCACTCTCCAACTCAACTTCACCTATGCCTCAAGGAAAAGGAACATAGGTATTTTGAATTTATTTAATTTAAAAAAATCACATTAATTGGGCAATCAGGAATTTTAAAATTTTGCATTTCTCAATGTGTCAAGAAAATGCAATTTAAGTATTCCTACAGTAGCATAGATCACTACATGTCTCCTAGAAGTTTTTATGGTTACATGAAATAGGGGAATGAGAGATCTGGACTGATGAATTGCTACAAGATATGTGATAGATAGATCTGATCTTTGCTGAAGTCATGGAGTATTATTTTATATTTTCCTGAATTGCTATTCTTAACCAGGTTTTGGTGCTAAGTTGGGTTCCTGGCTTTTCTCTTTAGGGATTCCTATTCTTATCCCATTCCTACTAATTTTTCTACATATTTTTGGCCCAATTTGGTAATATTCTTGTAAGATTTGTTTAGAAGCTGTTTATCTTCTGCTAGTGGTCCTAGCTGGATATCAACCTCTACACAACTCTGGAACCAGTACCCCATGGATGCTGCCTCAGTCAATTTACATTCCAACTCCCTCTAAAATGGGACCTGCTAGACAGGGACAATTCTAAAATCCTTTATAGCTGGGAGTAGCTTTGGAAGAACAGAATTTTGCCCCAGCTACCAAATGAATTTGATCTGAAAATGTTTGAGTGAGGAATGTAGCAGAAGAAATATGGGACAGAAATATGTTCTATAATTAATCTGTTCCCTCTGTTTTAACCATGTCAAATAGTTAAACTCTGAACTGGCCTTATATTAACTCTGAACTCCAAACCATTGCCCCAAGCCATTGAGATGAGGTCAAAGTACTTTTTAGTTAAGTAACTCATCCCCCCCCCCCCCGCCCTGGCAAAGACTGGTAAATCTCTGTCCCCAGACCCAAGAGAGGCCCCTTTCCACAAAACAAGGCTACTTGCCTTAATCTAAAAGGATTAAATCTTGGACCTACTTCTCCTCATCTTCATGTCTTTAATTATCTCATCTTTGCTTTTTGAGCTACATCCCTCAGCAGCAAGTCTCTCAATACTTCATCTCTGCTCTCTGAGCTATTGCCCTCCCACCTACATATATTTAATTACCTCAGTTTCCTGCACTTTTAAAAACTCACTCTCTCCTCAGTTGATTTGTTGTCTCCCTTTGGAAGGCCAACCCACTCTTAAAGAGTATGATTCCCCTAGATAACCTCACATACACCTATACCCTTCTTTATTGCTTATCCCTTCATGTAAGTTGCTTCTGCTGCTGCTAATTCTCTATTCTCTCTCTCCTCCTTAGCTAGCTACTAACTCCTCCTTAACTAACCACAATAAAACTTAAACAAACCCTTTTCGTCACTAAGAAAATAGAGAGGGAAGGGAAAAGGATTAAAATTTATATCATACTTACTATGTTCCAGAAACTGTTCCGAGAGTTTTTTACAAACATTTATATATATTTACAAATATTTTCAAATATTATCTTGTTTGATGCTAAAACAACCCTGGGAAGAAAGGATTATTGGTATCCCTCAAGTTGGATTTAAATCTTTTCTAGGTATGCATGGAAAATATTAATTATATTCAGGAACTCTAAAGATTGGAACTTCCTAAATGCACAAATTTTAAGTAATGGTAGTCTCATATTTCTTTAAAAGTAAACTGGGCTTCATTTCCTCAGACTTTTCCAGGTACTTTTGAGGGGTCAGGAAAGTCTTTCCTCTAGCGATCTCACATCAAGCCCATTACTACCACCACTATTGACATAAAATCATGACAAAACAAATGTAAAAAGGCAAAGAATGTGTCTTCAAAGACTTACATGTCAGTTCAAACCTCTGCCGTTATGACACTTTCTCTCTCTGAAATATTACTAGGCAGGAAAGAGCCAGGGTCATATGAGATCTTACTCTAACTGCTGAATTCTTTTTGGATGTAACCTAGTTGTGGCTATATAGCCAAATAATAGTCTGTCACTTCATCTTGCAGTTATAGTTGAACGGTACTAAATACAGAATATCAGAATATGTCTCAAATGAAAGAGCAGGTTTCTTTTTCCCTAATTTATCGATACATTTTTAGAAGCAGATCACCACCCCCACCATCCCTCCCATCTTCCTCTACATACCCCTACCATTAGAGATATGAGCAAAAATTAAGGTGATATGCATTGAAAACATAACTAAAATATGAAGAGTATTGTTTATATTTTGAAATGTTTTATATCTTTTAAAAAATGTATACTATAAGATGAATAGTTATTTTTATTTGACCTGTGAATTAATTGACAGTAGAAGTTTCTGGTGAAGATCTCCTTTTACTAAGGTAGATTAGTACCTTCTTTGAAATTTATTGAGATGGTTGCCTAGGGCTCAGAGAGTTTAAATGATATAGTAAAGGCAAAATATGAGTCCAGGTTTTCTTAACTTCCAGATGAGATTTCTATATATTACAACAAGTTGCCTCTCAGTGAATCAAATTGTACTGGAATAGAGCTAGGATCTGACTAAGACAATAATGATCCCTGAGGTCCTCAAAGGATAGTTTAAATTCTTAATACATATTTTGTTTAAATTGGTATCAATTACCAAATTTTATACTATTGTAACTTTGAATAATAAGTATAAAAATACATTTAAATAGCAGGGGAAGAGTAATAAGTGATTATTGTGTATCAGATGTTGTGCAAAGTACTTTGCAAATATAATCTCATTTGATCTTCACAATAGTCCCCAGAGGTAAGTCATGTATTCAAACCCATTTTATAGTTGAGGAAACTGGATAACAGAAGTTAAATAACTCGCCCAGGGTCATAACACTAGAATCTGAGAGGGGATTTGAACTCAGATCTTCCTGGCTCCAAGTTCAAAGCTCTGGTCACTATACCATCTAGATATTCAAGGAATTCATTATTCTCATTAATTGGGACCCAGTAGTATTTTGAGGGTTGAGAACTAATATTCGTCATGCACAAACTGGAACACCCTCTAAAACCAAATGCAAAGTTCCTTCTACTAAACCATGCTTTGTCTAGTTTACATTCTCTTTTTTTTCTGTAGGATTTTGTGGAAAATCAGTGACAACTCCATCTACTATAAACAGAAACACTTCTGTTGCCTTCAAAATACATATTGGCCACAACTCCTGAATATCTTTTTGTCCTTCTTTTTGGTGGGTTGCAAGATAATGATTTTGCAAATTGCTCACTGATCTCTGTGAATGCACAAGACAGTTCTTCACAGAGGCATATTCTTATACTAATGATTAGGAGCCAGGGAAAAAACATAAAGGCCTCACAGGAATGAATAAAGTGCATTTTTGTGGGTTGTTTTTTTTTTAGAAGGAACTGTCTTCCAAACTCTGACAAATATTTTAATTATGTCTAAAAAACGTCCGACTCTTTTATATGGACTGGGAATGATTCTATTGAAGTAGTTTGGTAACAGTTTATAAATACAGGGTTTTTCATTACCATTCCAGTCCTTCTGCACATTTCATTTAGGAAAAAAAAGTATTCTATTTCCAAAACAATGAAGTAATACTTTAACCTCTTTGAGTCTGGAATCTAATCAGAATACAATTTCTTAAAATTCAAAAAAATAAGTAATAAAACCCTATTGTATTCAACCTACAATGTAGGTATTTTCTAAAAAAGTATATAATAATAATAGGTTTTAGAGGTCATATAGGTCAATCGTTGATTTTTATTTAACATTTAAAAAAATAAAGCTTTATTTTTTCTTGTTTTTAATATCATTATTTCCAGTTTCCCTCCCCTTTCCTTTATCTCTTCTAGAGATTGATCTCACATAACAAATAATATTTTATTCTATTCTATTTTATTTTATTTTATTTTATTTTTTGGGGTTTTGCAAGGCAAATGGGGTGAAGTGGCTTGCCCAAGGCCACACAGCTAGGTCATTATTAAATGTCTGTTATCAGATTCGAACCCAGGTACTCCTGACTCCAGGGCCAGTGCTTTATCCACTGTGCCACCTAGCTGCCCAAAAAATAATATTTTTAAAGAAAATAAAATATTAATAAAGACAAAACTAGGAAAACATCAAATGATTAATATATTGAAAAAAGACCAAAAATGTGTAATTTATAACACCTGCAAAATCTCCCATATCCTCTCAAATTTCTTCATTAGAATGCTGCTTAATCTTTAAAATAAGTTATGTTCACTTTTCGTTTTGTGTGGATTTAGTTTCTTTTTTGATTTACATAGTTGTATCTTTTTTTGTCTACACTTACTTCTCTCTGCATGAAGTCAGGTATATCATTCCCACATAACACATCTTATAGCAGAACAATACTTCACTACATCCAGGAGCTACAATTTGCTTAGCCATTCTCCAAGCTATGCAATCTTTTTCCCCCAAGTTTTTACTGTCACAAAAAAATTGACAAAAAAACAGAAGGGTTCTTTCTGACAAGGGCTTCTATGAAGAATAAGTTCAATAATGGAGTCTTTGGTTCAGTTTAAAGACATTTTAGTTATTTTATTTGCATAACTCCAAATTCTTTTCCAAAAATGACTGTAGAATTTTAGAAATATATAATTATAATGAGAGTCAATGTCTTCCCTTTGAGATTACATCAGGGGCAAACCCAAGATGGCAGCATGAGGGCAGGAATTCCCTGAAACTCTTTCCCCCCAAATCTCCAAAAGTCATCAAATTATGACTATAGCCAAAATTCAGAGGGCCAGAACCCACAGAAAGACTGAGTGATACAACTTCCCAGTCCAAGACAACTTAGAAGATCCACAGTTTCAAAAGATCTGTTCCACTGGGACTGGGGTTGGAAAGAACCACAGAGCAGCTGCACCAAAGTGCAGCCTGGCCAAAGCAAACCTGCTCCAGACTTTGAGGAACAGTCTGCAAGGGCTCAAAAGTCCCTGGTGGCCCCTGGGTCCATGGCAGAAGGACCTCTTGGCCAGACCTCTTGGCCCAGGGATCACTGGGAATGGCTTGAAGGGGCTGTGAGAGAGCTCTGCTGCAGCAGAGTGAGTGCGGAGCCCTGGCCAGTGCCACAAAGTAGTTTTGTGGTGAGAACCTGAAGAATCAACAGAGCTACCTGGTACTTCCAGAGCAAGCATCCCATAGAAGTGAAGAGGGGGGAGAGCCTACAGAGGTTTCTCTGCTCTTCCTGTGGCAGGACCCTGCTGTTTGCCCACACTCAGATACAGGTTGCAGTCTGGGCCCCCATACTACCATAGTGGGTCAGGGACTTTCCTCATAGCTCTAGGGCAGAGGGGAGGGCCTGTGGTCATCCACATAATGGGACACAGGCAAGAGAACAGTCAGAGCCTCTCATAATACCTTGGAGGAATTAAGGACTCTGTGGGGTATCCCCAAAAACATCCAAAGTCTTAGAAGTGCAGTAAATCAATCATAGGTTGAGGAAATGAGCAAACATAGAAAAAGAAGAATGATAAGATGACAAAGTTGAAGCTTCTGTATTAAAAGCCTCCAAGAGAAATAGGAAATGGGCTCTGGCAATAGAAGAGTTCAAAACAGACTTTGAAAAACAAGTAAGAGAGGTAGAGGGAAAATTGGGAAGAGAAATGAGATTGATACAGGTAATGAAAACCAAATCAGCAGCTTGCTGAAAGAAATGTAAAAAAAAAAAAAAACCTGAAGAAAATGATATGTTAACAAACACTTTAGGCCAAATGGGGGGAAAAAAGCAAGTCAAAAGGCAAATGAGGAGAAGAATGCCTTAAAAAGCAGAATTGGTCAGCTGGAAAAGGAGTTGATAAAAAAAGTGCTCTGAAGAAAATAACTCCTTCAAATGGAGAATGGAGCTGAATGAAGTTGATGACTTTGAAGAAAATCAGGAAATAATAAAACAATACCAAAAGAATGAAAAATTACAAGAAAATGTGAAATATCATTTTGGAAAAACAACTGATCTATCATATTCAGGAGAGACAATTTAAAAATTATTGGGCTACCTGAAAGTCATTTTTCAAGAAATAATGCAACAAAATTGCCCTGAGATCCTAGAAACAGAGAGTAAAACAGAAATTGAGGGAATTTACTGATCATCTACTGAAAGAGATACCAAAAGAAAAACTCCCAGGGATATTATAACCAAATTCCAAAATTCACAAGTAAAAGAGAAAATACTTTCAAGATGCCAGAAGCAAACAATTCAACTATAATGTCTCTATAGTCAGGATTACACAGGATTTGGCAGCATCTACATTAAAAGCTTTCAGGGCTTGAAATATTATATTATTGAAGGCAAAAGAGCTTGGTTTACAACTGAGAATGAACTATCCAGCAAAACAACATCCTCTTTTGGGGAAAAGATGGACTTTCAATGAAACAGGGGACTTTCAAAATTTCCTGTTGAAATGACCAGAGCTGAATAGAAAGTTTGATTTTCAAATACAATACTCAGGTGAAGCCTAGAGAGGGTGGATGAGAAATGTAAATTATGAGAAATTTAGTGATGCTGAATTGTGTGGATTCCTGCCTGGGAAGAAGGTACCAAACTCATATGAACTTTCTCATTTATAAGAGCAGTTAGAAGGAGCATATATGGACAAGGCACAGGAGGTAGTTGAATATAATGATAGGTTATGGTTTAAAGTCAATGGGTGATAAAGGAAAGTACTGGAAGTAAGTAAAAGGAGAGGTAGGATGGGCAAAGATGTTTCACATGAAAGTCAAGGAAGAACTTTTGCAACAGAGTGGAATAGGGGAAGTCAAGGGGGGGAAGGAGTGAGACTTCATCTTCATCAGAAATGGCTCAGAGAGGAAATAATATACACATTTAATAGGGTATAGAAATCTATATTACCCTACAGAAAAATGAGAGTAAAGAGATGGCATAAGGGGGGATGAGGGAGGGGAAGAGGGACTAGGTGACAGAAGAGAAGGAAGATCCTGGGAGAGGATAATCATATACAACACACTTCTGAGGAGAGACAGGGTGAAATGAGAAAGAGAACTGAATAAATGAGAGTGGGGAGGAAAAGAATGGAGGGAAATACAGCTAGTAATAACTACTGTGGGGAAAGTTATCAAAGCAACTTCTCTACTGGACTTATGTTAAAGAAGGAAATTCATCCCAGAGACAGAGCTGATGGAATCTGAACACAGACTGCAGCACACTGTTTTTTCTCTCACTATACTTGAGGTTTCTCTACCTTTTGGGGAGGGGGAAGGAGGTTTAAGTTTACTTTCACAACAAGATTATTGTAATAATATAAAATAAATCATAAAAAAGAGATTGCATCTACTTCTTGTAGCTGTGACAAGAATGAGATACTTCTCAATCATTAATAGTATGATCTTTAATAGTAAAGACCCATATCCCTATAGAATACATATTATGAAATATGGTATAAAGTATTTGTCTAAGCCTAATTTATAACTTTAGTAGTTTTAATAAAATAAGGTTTCCCTCTGTATTTTGCTTTCCATTTTGTCAACCACTGGCTAGAATATTTGATTGTTTCTGATTATCTTATGTAATATCTTTGATCTTTCTATTTTGCTTAACCTATACAATATAGTTTTGATGATTATCATTTTTAATGGTCTAGAAGTTATTCTCCTATCTAATCTATTTATTTTCATCATTTTCTTTGATAAGTACACTTTTGTTTTTTCCAAATGAATTTAATATTGTTTGTATTAATTTCTAAAAGGTATTCACAGGGTAACTTGATTGTTATAACATTAGGTATTTAAATCAATTAGGAGTAAAATTGATTCAGTAATATTTTAATTTTTATTACTTTGACATGTCCTAGCATGAACCCTGAATATCCCTCCAGTTATTTATCTCTTCATTTCCTTAAGAAATAATGAGTTTCAACCTAGATGATGGGGAGAAGCCAGGCAATTTTTTAAGCTCTCCTGACTTTCCCTCAGACCTCACATGAACCAAGCCTCTTAATAGATTTTGGATCAACAGAGCTGAGGAGAAGATTACACAGCAAGGTTTGTGAAAGGGAAGCATAGGAAAGACAGAGGCAAAGAGCAGAGAACAAGTGCAGGGTCAGCAGGGTGAGGCTGGGGCACTGACCTGAGAATAGTGGCAGAAATGTTTGCTGCATGCGGGATGGGTGTGAGAGATGCAGCATGATGGTTCAGACATCTATCTGATTAGCGTGACTGACTAGAAAACTCAGTTGGTGATACCCCATGTATTCAGCAGAGTCCTTGTTTTTCTAAGTGAGTGCCTCCCCATTCCTGTGGAACTTTCTCCAGAACAAACACAGTAGCAACCCCCAGGTATTTGCACCTTGCCCAAAGTTCAAGTGTGAGCAGCAGATCTCACTCCCCCAGTACTGATTGCAGATTAAGTTATTAACTGTGTAGCCCAAGGACACAGTTCACATTGTGCAAGGACAGCCAAGATTTTGCTGTACTCAACTCTCCCCCACCCCCAGAACTAGGATGTGGGCCACTAATCAACATCACAGACAATCCAGAGAAAGCTTCTAGCATCTCTTATAGGCTGGTCCACTGAGTTGCCTCTTGAAGTGGGCAAGGCCTCTAGGGATCTCAACACTGAAGGTCTGTGAACCAGTCCCTACCCCAACACAAGACCCTAGGGAAAGGGCCCAAAATAAAGAAAGCCCAGCTTAAAGTGGGATCCATTGAATGTTACCTTGAAAACAAGGATCCTAACTCAAAGAGGACTAGAGCTTCAGAAAAGAATATAACTTGGTCCCTAATCCAGAATGACTTGTTAGAAGAGATCAGAAAGGAGATTAAAATCATGAGGAAAAATTTAGGAAAAGAAATGGAAGGGAAAAATAACATTTTACAACAAGAACACAAATTCTTTGAAAATATAATTGAGGGGCAGCTAGGTGCCACAGTGAATAGAGCAGCATCTCTGGAATCAAGAGTACCTGAGTTCAAATCCAGCCTCAGACACATAATAATTGCCTAGCTATATGATCTTGGGCAAGTCACTTAATCCCATTGACTTAAATAAAAAATAAAAAAGAAAAGAAAATATAATTGGACAAGTGCAAAAAGAAAATAATTCTCTCAAAAACACAATTGGGCAAATGGAAAAAGACAACTCCTTCAAAAATAGAATTGAACAATTGAAAAAGGAGATGAAAAAAGTAATGAAAAAAATTATCTAAAAAAGAGATAGGAATCTGTGGAAACTAATGGCTTCATGAGACACCAAGAATCTATTGAACGGTATTTAAAAAATGAAAAAATAGAAGAAAACTTAAAATACCTCATTGGCAAAACAACAGACCTGGAAAATAAATCCATGAGAGGTAATTTAGGAATCATAGGACTTCTTGAACACCTTGAAGAGAAAAAAAGCCTGGAGTCCATACTTCAGGATATGTTTAATTTGAACTGCCCAGATATCTTGGAACCAGAGGGCAAAAACAGTCATTGAAAGAGTACATCAATGCCCTCCTAAAAGGTATCTCAAAACAAAAAGACTAAGGAATATTTTGGACAAACTCCAGATCTAAACAACTAGGAAAATATTAACTGCTCATGGATACGCTGAGTTAATATAATAAAAATGATAATTCTACTAAATTAAAACCTTTATTTAGTGCCATACCAATCAAACTTCCAAAAAAATTACTTGAGTGAGGTAGAAAAAATTCTCACTAAATTCATATGGAGAAACAAAAAGTCAATAATATAAATGGATTTAAAGAAAAAATGCAAAAGAAGGTGGTTTGGCCTTACTAGATCTAAAATTATATTATAAAGCATCATTCATCAAAACTGTCTGGTAAGAAATACAGTGGTGGATCAGTGGAATAGATTAGGTGCACAAGAGACAGCAGGAAATGATTATAGTAATTTGCTGTTTGAAAAACCCAAAGAGTCCAGCTTCTAGGATCTTTGATAAACACTGCTGGAAAAACTGGAAGAAAATATGGAAGAAACTAGTATTAGACCAACATCTCACATTCTATACCAAGATAAGATCAAAAGACAGTGGAGGATTTAGACCTAAAATACAATATTATAAGCAAATTAGAAAAACAAGGAATAGTTTGTCAGATCTATGGAAAGGGGAATGGTTTATGACCAAAGAAGAGCTGAAGAAAAATATTAAAAACAAAATGGATAATGTTGATTATGTTAAATTAGAAAGCTTTTGCATAAACAAAACCACTCTAACCAAGATCAAAACAAATGTAGTAAGGGTGGCTAGGTGATGCAGTAGATAGTGCAGTGGCCCCTGGAGTCAGGAGTACCTAAGCTCAAATCCAGCCTCAGACACTTAATAATTACTTAGTTGTGTGGCCTTGGGCAAACCACTTAACCCTATTGCCTTGCAAAAACCTAAAAAAAAAAAAGAATAAATGCAGTAAATTGGTAAATAATTTTTACAACTAGTGTTTCTAACAAAGAACTCATTTCTAAAATATATAGAGAACCGAAAAAAATTTATTTAAAAAACCCTAAGCCATTCCTCAGTTGACAAATGTCAATTGACAAAAGCAATTTGCAGATTAGGAAATCAAAGATATTTAGTCATCCAAAAATTGCTATAAATCATTAGTGATTAGAGAAATGCAAATTAAAGAATCTCTAAGGTACTACCTCACATTTCTCAGATTGGCCAATATGACCAGAAAGGATAATGACAAGGCTGGAAGGGATGTGTTTAATATGGGACAGTAATGCATTGTTGGTGGAATTGTGAACTGATTTAATCTTTCTAAAGAGTAATTTGCAGGGCAGCTAGGTGTCCTAGTGGATAAAGCACCACCCCTGGAGTCAGGAGTACCTAGGTTCCAATCCCCTCTCAGACACTTAAGAATTACCTAGCTGTGTGGCCTTGGGCAAGCCACTTAACTCCATTTGCCTTGCAAAAGTTTTTTAAAAAAAAGAGTAATTTGCAATTATGCCCAAAGGGAATTAAAATGTGCATATCCTATTATCCTACAATATCACAACTGGGTCTATTTCCTGAAGAGATAATGAAAAAGGCTAAAAACATCACTTGTACAAAAATATTTGTAGCAGCTCTGTTTGTGGTGGTAAAGAATTAGAAATTGAGTGAATGTCAATCAATTGTGAAATGGCTGAACAAATTGTGGTATAAGTATGTGATGGAATACTATTGTTCTATTAGAAACCAGGAGGGTTGGGATTTCACAGAAGCCTGGAAGGATTTGCATGAACCAATGCTGAGGGAGAACTGCATCAAATTTATAAGGTTACAACTCATTCTCCAATTGATAAATGGTCAAAGGATTTTCAAATGAAGAAATTAAAGCTATATACAATCATATCAAAAAATGCTCCTCATTATTAGTCATTAGAGAAGTGCAAATTAAAATAATTCTGAAGTATCATCTCACACCTATCAGATTGGCTATGATGAGAAAAAGGGACAATGATCAATGTTGGAGAGGTTGTGGGAGGATTGGGACATTAATGCATTGCTGGTGTAATAGTGAAATGATCCAACCATTCTGGAGAGCAATATGGAAATATGCCCAAAGAGAAACAAAAACTGTTTTTACTCTTTGATCCTGCAATTCTAGGGCTATATCCAGAAGAAATCATTAAAAATTTAAAAAGTTCCATATGTTCCAAAATATCCACAGCAACTCTTTTGTAGTGACAAAGAACTGGAAATTGAAAGGATGCCCAACAATTGGTGAACAGCTAAACAATTTATGGTACATGAAAACTATATAACATTATTGTTCTATAAGAAACTATAAATGGTCAGACTCTAGAGTAGATTGAATGAGTAACAGGATTTGATGTTGAGCAAAGGGAACAAAACTAAGAGAACAATATACACACACTAACAACAGCATTGTGAGATGATCAATCTTGATGGAAGCAGCTCCTCTCAGCAATTCAGAGAGCTAGGACAACTGTATTAGACTGAAGAAAAACAATACTAAACAAAACAATAAAATAAAAACCCAAACCCCTTCAGAATCTGATGAATACATTCAATAAATATCTTTTTATGTATCTCTTTCCCTTAATTCTAATCCCTCATAATGAAAATGATTAATCTGTAAACATGTTTATCACAAATAAATATGCACACTTAACCTGATTATTTGTGCTGAGGGGAGAAGTGTGAGAAGGGAGGGTGGAAGGAAATTTTGTAACTTAAAAATATAAATATGCATGTAAATGAATGTTGGAAAAACTTTCATTACTTGTAATATCAATAAAAAAAAGAGAAACAAGAATACTATATCAGATTGCCTTCTGTTGGAGGGAGGGAGGGGAAATTGGAAAATTCAAAATCTTGTAAAAATTGATTGATAGTGGGTCAGCTAGGTGGCGCAGTGGATAGAGCACTGGCCTTGGAGTCAGGAGTACCTGAGTTCAAATCCTGCCTCAGACAATAATTACCTAGCTGTGTGGCCTTGGGCAAGCCACTTAACCCCATTGCCTTGGAAAAAAAAAACTAATAAAAATTGATTGATAGAAACTATTATTATATATGATAGGAAAAACAAATAAAATATATTAAAGAGATTTATAAATTGAATTCATGCAAGTCTTTTTGTGTGCTTTCATAAGTTGTTTCCAGATAAGTTATGCATCTTATAGTTATTTATTATTGTTCTAATTGGAGAGCAGAATGAGAAATACATTTTCCCCCAAACATTCCTTTTAGAAGGGAGGATTTTGACTTTCAATTTATTTCACATTTCATCCTTAGCTTTGCTTTCTTTCAGCATCATAGAACAAGATGACTCATTCTGGGTCCCCTTTGTTCTAACCTACACTCTCTTTTCAGATTCCTTTTGTCTGTTTTTTTTTCTTCCATTGGATTGTAAGATCATTGATGGCAAAGAATGCTTTTCTTTTCTTTTTCTTCCTTAATTTGTATCCATAGCATTTAACATAGTGCCTTTTTCAATATGCATGTGGAATTGAATTATTATTATTATTATTAGGAAATATTAATGACTTTTGAGAATTTATTTTGTAGGCTGAAATTTAGCTGGTCCTTTTTTTATTAGTATCCCAGCAAATTTTCTTATATATTTTCCCATTCTTCTGGTTTTCACTTTATTGTTTCTTGATTTCTCAGTCATTAGTTTCCATTTGCTAAGATTTTCTTAGGTTGTACTATATGATCATGTTAAACACATTTCTACATTAGTCATGTTGTGAAAGAAGAATTGGAACAATAGGAAAAAACTGCAAGAAACAAGAAAAGCAAGAAATATGAAAATCATATAATACTATTTTAGATTCCATGACTTTTTCTTTAGATATGTAAAGCATTTTTCCATCACGAATTTTTTGGAATTGGTTTGGATCATTATCTTACAGAGAAGAACTAAATTAATCATAGTGGATCATCTCACCATGTTACTGTTACTGTAAACATTGTTCTCCTAGTTCCGCTCACTTCTCTCAGCATCAGTTCATATAAGTCTAAATTTTTTTCCTGAACTGTTCTTGCTCATAATTTCTTATAGCTCAATTCTGTTCTATTACTTTCATATACTATGAGTTGTAAAGTCATTCCCTCATTGATAGTTATTCCCCAATTTCCAGTTCTTTGGTACCACAAAAAAGAGCTGCTATGAATATTTTTGGATATGTGATCCTTTCCCCTTTTTATGATCACTTAGGGATGTAGACATAGTATATGCAAAGTTTCATTTCTTTTCTTTAATGGCTCCAAATTTCTCTTGCCAATACCACCATCTTTAGGATTTTTATCACCAACAAATATGGATAGGTTCATCTCTTTATCTAACTTTAGGCCTTTTGTTTCTTGTGGTAGGGGGGTTTATATTTTCTTTCACAACATGACATGAAAATGTTTTGCTTCACTACACATTTATAAGCTATATCAAATTTTTTGTTTTCTCAGTGAGGGGGGAAGTTGGGTAGGGAGACAAGGAAGAAAATTTGGAACTCATATTTTAAAAATTAACATTAAAATAGTTTTTACATATAAATGGGGATTATAAAATATTTTTAAAAATTTAAAAAAGAAAACATATTTCTAATATATAAATCAGGAAAATATAAAACAGTCAAGGAAATCTACATGCCAATATTATTGAGTCAGTACTCAAAACAAAATCCTGTCAAACAGACTACTAAAATTAAACTGTTCTTCAATCTGTTCTCTGAATACTATAAGCTATTTCTTGGGGAATGAATATCTTTCTTTATCTTAATTCCTTAGCTAATCATTCTACAATATAGCTGTTACTATATGCATAGTATCTTTCACTTTATATCAGTTTATGTAAACCTTTCTAGGTGTTTTCTGAGAGCATCCATCCTGCTCATCCTCTCTTTTAGCAGAAGAGCATTTCAACATAATCACACACCACAGTTTGTTCATCTATTTCCCTACTCATGGGCATCCCTTCAAATTCCAATTCCTAGCCACCAGAAAAGAGCTGCCACAAATATTCTTGTATATTTGCTTTATGGTTTTCAGTTCTTTTGGGAAACAAACCAACAATGATGGTATTAGTTTGAAGAGCATGCAAAATGTTATAGACCTTTGCTTTTTCACAATTAGTACTGAGTTAGAACACTATTATATGGCTATAGATAGAATTAATAAACTCATCTAAAAACTTTTCCTATCCTCTGATCAATAATCAATGGAAAAAAGACTCTTATTACAAATTTCAATCAGTTCTCTATATGTTTGAGAAATCAGGCCATTATCAGAGAAACTTGGTTAAATTTTTTTTTCAATTACGCTAACTGTATTCCCTTCCTCCTTTATTCTATTCTTACCCTTCTTTCACCCTGTCCTTCCTCAAAAGTCTCTTCTCTCTCTCTCTCTCTCTCTCTCTCTCTCTCTCTCTCTCTCTCTCTCTCTCTTTCTCTCTCTCTCTAAATATATATAAATATATATGCATATATTCATGCAAATACACACACACACATATATATATATATATACTCTCTATGGATATTTATGTATATATGTATACTCTATAGATGTTTTATATTATATATATATATTTATTCTTTTTGTAGATATATATATGCATATAGTTATATATATGTATGTGTATATACTTTACATTTCTCTAATCACAAGAAAGTTTTGATGAGTTATTAGTATCATCTTATCATGTAAGTATATAAATGGTTCATCCTCATAAAATCCCTTATGATTTTCCTTTCCTGTTTAACTTTTTATACCTTTATTGAGACTTTTATTTGAATATCAGGTTCTCTGTTCAACTCTGGTCTTTTCGTTAAAGGAAAGTTTGAAAGTTCTCTATTTCATTGAATGTCCATCTTTTCTCTGAAACAATAGGATCAGTTTTGCTGGGTAGTTGCTACTTGGTTACTATCCAAGTATCTTCCAGAATATCATATTCCAAGCCCTATGAACCTTCAATGTAGAAGCTGCTAAACTGTGTGTTGCCATAACTGTGACCCAGGATCATTTCTTTCTGACTACTTGCAGTATTTTCTCTTTTGACTGCTGATTCTGGAAGTTGGTTACAGTATTCCTTCGCTTTTTTATTTTGGGATCCCTTTCAAAAGTCTCTTCTCTCTCTCTCTCTCTCTCTCTCTCTCTCTCTCTCTCTCTCTCTCTCTCTCGGATCTACTTTCCAGATTAGCTGGTTTTTCGTATATTTACATTTTCTTATATATTTTCCCATTCTTCTGGTTTTCACTTTATTGTTTCTTTATTTCTCAGTCATTAGTTTCCATTTGCTCAATTCTAATTTTTAGAGAATTACTTTCTACAGTGAGCTTTTGTACCTCCTTTTCCATTTGGCCAATTCTTTTTTTAAAGGAATTTGTTTCTTCAGTGAATTTGTGTGCCTCTTTTTTTCCACTTGACCAATTTTGATTTTTAAGACATTCTTCTCTTCACTGACTTTTTGAATGTCTTTTACCATTTAGACTAGACAGTTTTTTAAGGTGTTTTCTTCAGTATTATTTTGTCTTTTTTTTTTATCAAGTATTGACACATTTTACATGATTTTCTTTCATCACTCTCACTTCTATTTCCAATTTTTCTTGTGTCTCTCTTCCTTGACTTTCAAAATCCTAGACTTAGACCAAAACATATTTTTTTCTTGAAGGCTTTGGATGAAAGAGCTTTGGTTTTGCTAACTTTTTTCTGACTATGTGTTTTAAACTTCCTTTTCACCTTATTAACTTGCCTTGTTCAGATATTTTTCTATAATTTGTTCATTTTCCAAGCCTATGACCAGATTTTTAACTCCTCATTAAAATAGGGCTCTGCTTCCATGGTAAAAGTTACAGTATCCCAAGATTCTAGGTTTGATGCTGCTATTTTCAGAAATACTTCTGGAAACCTGTAAGTTTTCAATTCTTCCAAAGTGATATGATCTAAGGAAATGTTTTTAATTATCTCCTGGCCTGTGCTCTGCTATGTGAGAGACCACAAGCACTCTTTTCTACCTTGGAACTGTAAGGAGTTAGATTATTATACTCATTTATTACTATGAATTGTTTGCTTAATATATTCCACTGATCCACCACTTTATCCTTAGCCATCATTAGACTGTTGTGGACTTCCCACCAAGATGGTGGAGAGAAGACAGGCACAGTTCTAAAGTCTCCTGATCTTTCCTCATCTATCATATGAAGCAAACCTCTTGAAAGAAATCTGACCCACAAAACCCAGAAAGAAAAGCCAAGAAAAAGAACATCTACCTCAGGATTTGTCTCCCTTAGCAGCACTGGACGAATTCAGGCGGGTGAGGGTGAGTCTGGGCTCAGAGGGAGGATCAGCCCCAATCATCCAGATTAACAGCTGAATTGGAAATGGGAGTCTGAGGGCCCAAGAGCTGGACCTGCTGGATCAGCAGTGGGGCTAGACGGCAGAGGCTTGAGTCAACTAAGGAGCAGAGGCACTGCTGTTGATGCTGTCCTCCAGGAGCTTGTGTACAGGACTTGTGTACAGGACTGGGGGGAGAGTTCTGGTGCAGGAGAGCTAGGGACACAATCCCTGGGCTCTTCTGCTCTGAGGAACTCAAAGTCCAAGCCTCTATTACAGCTCAGACTTCTTCCCAGAACAAACAATTTCAAACTAATTCTGCCTCAGGCCCAAGTGCATGAACAGAAGAACCAGCCCAGCTGAGGAATGACCTCAGGCCAGGGTAAAGAGCACCATTGATTGAAGACAAAAGAATTCAATAACTCCAACTCCTCCCTTCAAGCAAAGGGAGAAGGCCTCAACCAAGCTCACAGACACTCCAAAGAAAGCAACCAACACCTCCTACTGGCCAGCCAGAGAAATTGCACTCAGTGAGTAAAGCCTTTAGGGATCCCAAACCCCTGTGAATCACACCCTCCCCAACTCAAGGTCTTAGCAAAATGAAGAAGGGTCAGTGGAAAGGTGGATCCATAGAAAAATTCTTGGAAGGGAAAGACCCTAACTCAGAAAGACCTAGAACCTCTGAGGAGAATATGATCTGGTCTTCAGCACAGAAAGACTTCCTTGAAGAAATAAGGAAGGAGCTTAAAAATTTGGGAGAGACAATTAATACTTTGCAACAAGAAAACAAATCCTTAGAAAGTACAATTAGACAAATACAAAAGGAGAATACATCTCTCAGATCATTAATTGGACAATTACAAAATGAGAATAAATCTCTCACATCATCAATTGGACAAATACAAAATGATAATAATTCTCTCAGACACTCAATTGGGCAACTGCAAAAAGAAAATAATTCTCTCAAAACATCAATTGGTCAAATGGAAAGCTCTTTCAAAAATAGAATTGACCAATTGGAAAAGGAGTTGCAAAAGGTTAATGAAGAAAATTCCTCCCCCCAAAAAAGAATGGAGTCTGCAGAAACTAATGACTCCATGAGACAGCAAGAGTCAGTTAAACAAAATCAAAAATAGGAAAAAATAGAAGAAAATATAAAATACCTCATCAACAAAACCACTGACCTCAAGAATAGATCAAGGAGGGGCAACCTGAAAATTATACAACTTCTTGAAAACATTGAAGAGAAAAAAAGCCTGGACTTAATATTACAGGATCTAGTGATGGAAAACTACCCTGATATCATGGTTTCGGGGGCAAAGTAGTTATTGAAAGAATATATCGATCCCCTCCAGAAAAAGATCCTAAAATGAAAACACCAAAGAATGTTCTGGCCAAATTGCAGAACTATCAGATAAAAGAGAAAATCCTACAAGCAACCAGAAAGAAACAATTTAAATATCAAGGAGACACAGTAAGGATCACACAAGACCTGGCTTCAACAACATTAAGGGCCTAGAAAGAGATATTTTGAAGAGCAAAGGAGCTTGGAATGCATCCAAGAATCTACTTTCCTAGGGGTGGCTAGGTGGCCTAGTGGATAAAACACCGACCTTGGAGTCAAGAGTACCTGGGTTCAAATTTGGTCTCAGACACTTAATAATCACCTAGCTGTGTGGCCTTGGGCAAGCCGCTTAACCACATTTGCCTTGCAAAACCAAAAAAAATAAAAGAATCTACTTTCCTGCTAACCTGAGCCTTCTCTTCCTGGGAAAAAGATGGCCATTTAATGACATGGAAGAATTCCAAAAATTCCTAATGAAAAGACCAGAGATAAATAGAAAATTTGGACATCAAACAGGAGGTTAAAGAGACACATGAAAAGGTAAAAGAAAAAGAGAGGGGTGGTAAAAGGAAAAAAAATGCAATCCAGTAAGTTGAAATTGGCTATATTTCAGCATGGGGAGAAAAGAATCTCATAAATCTTGTGAATTGTAGCTCTAATAGAGAGAATATACCTAGCCAGAAATGATGGACATTCATGACCTATCCATGAGACTACTATCTAAAGAGGTGTAACTGGCTTTAAGCCCACTTGGGAGAAAGACTCTAATAACTCCCAGGAATTTTGACTCTATTGGATAGAACATACTGAACTAGAAGGGACAGACACTCAGAATTTTCTATGACTTAAATAGAGTGATCTAAAAATCACTTCCTCCTTAAAAGGGGGGACAGGAAAGAGACTGGAGGAGGGAGGGGATTGAATGGGATAAATCTCATTACACTAAGAGGTACAAAAAACCTATGGTAATAGAAGGGAAGAAGGGAGCAGATGAGAAACACCTGAATCTTCTTCTCATCAGACTTGGCTTAAAGTCAACCTACACATACTCAGTTAACTTATAAAACATCTAACCTTTCAAGTATTAAAAGGGGAAAAGAAAGAGGAGTGGGGGATGGAGAAAGGGAAGGGGAGTGGGGGGAAAAGGGGGAAATAACAAAGGAAGGGAAGGGGAAAAGGGGAAAAAGGGAAAGGAGAAAGAAAGGTGAGGGTGTGATATAGGACAGCAAACACACTGAAGGGGGTGCTATACAGAAACAAAATACTGAGTAATATGGAGAAAGGGGAGAGAAAAGGGCAAAAATATAAATGGAGGGAAGATAGCATGGAGGGCAATAAAGAATTAGTAATCATAACCTTGAATGTGAATGGAATGAACTCTCCCTTAAAAAGTAAGCAAATAGAGTGGATTAAAAACCAGAATCATACAATATGCTGCTTACAAGAAACTCACTTGAAGCATAGAGATACATATAGAGTAAAGGTAAAAGGTTGGAGCAAAATATATTTTGCTTCAGCTGAAGTAAAAAAAGCAGGTGTAGCAATCCATATCTCAGACAAAGCAGCAGCAAAACTAAATATCATTAAAAGAGATATATGCACCCAGTGGGACAGCACCCAAATTCTTAGAGTAGAAGCTGAAAGAACTATAGGAAGACATAGAGAACAAAACTCTAATAGTGGGAGACCTCAACCTCCCACTCTCAGATCTACATAAATCGAATCATAAAATAAACAAGAAAGAAGTTAAGGAGGTAAATAGATTGTTAGAAAAATTACATATGGTAGACTTATGGAGGAAACTGAATGGGGATAGAAAGGAACATACCTTTTTCTCTGCAGTACATGGAACTTATACAAAAATTGACCATGTACTAGGACATCAAAACCTAATGATTAACTGCAGAAAGGCAGAAATAGTGAATACATCTTTCTCAGATCCCAATGCAATAAAAGTAATATGCAATACTGGACCAAGGAGATATAGACCCAGAACAAATTAGAAACTGAATAACCTCATTTTAAAAAATGAGTGGACCAAAAAACAAATTATAGAAAGAATTAACCATGTTATCCTAGATAATGATAATAATGAAACAACATACCAAAACATATGGGATTCATTCAAAGCGACTCCCAGGGGATATATTATAGCTCTAAATGTTTACATGAATAAATTGGAGAAAGAATAAATCAATGAACTAAAAATGCAACTAAAAAATTAGAGAAAGAACAAATTAAAAATCTCCACTTAAATACCAAATTAGAAATTCTAAAAATTAAAGTATAAATTAATAAAATCAAAAGCAAAAACTATTGAATTAATAAATAAAACCAAAAGTTGGTATTATGAAAAAACCAATAAAATTGATAAAGCTCTGGTCAATTTGATTAAAAAAAAGAAAGAAGAAAACCAAATTGCTAGTATCATAAATGAAATAGGTGAACTCACCACCAATGAGGAGGAAATTAAAGTAATAATTCAAAAATATTTTGCCCAACTCTATGCCAATAAATTTGATAATCTATATGAAATGGATGAATATTTACAAAAATATTAGTTGCCCAGGTTAAATGAAGAAGAGATTAAATGCCTAAACAACCCTATCTCAGAAAAAGAAATTCAACAAGCCAACATTGAACTCCCTAAGAAAAAATCTCCAGGGCCTGATGGATTCAGAAGCGAATTCTACCAAACATTTAAGGAACAATTGGTTCCAATTCTATATAAACTCTTTGGAAAAATGGGGAAAGATGGAACTCTGCCTAACTTTCTATGAAACCAATATATTGCTGTTACCTAAACCAGGAAGAGTTAAAACAGAGAAAGAAAATAATCCCTGATGAATATAGATGCAAAACTCTTAAATAAAATCTTAGCAAAATGATTACAACAAGTAATCACCAGGATAATACATTATGATCAAGTAGGATTTATTCCAGGAATGCAGGGTTGGTTCCATATTAGGAAAACTGTTAATATACTCAATTATATCAACAACAAATCTATAAGACATAATATGATCATATCAATAGATGCTGAAAAAGGTTTTGACAAAATACAGCATTCATTCCTATTGAAAACACTAGAGAGTGTAGGAGTAAATGGACTGTTCCTTAAAATGAATAGCAGTATCTATCTTAAACCATCAATAAGCATTATATTCAAAGGGGAGAGGCTGCAATAAGATCAGGAGTGAAACAAGGGTGTCCATTATCACCACTACTATTCACTATTGTATTAGAAATATTAGCATCAGCAATTAGAGAAGAAAAAGAAATTGAAGGAATTCGAATTGGGAAGGAAGAGACAAAACTCTTACTCTTTGCAGATGACATGATGGTCTACCTAGACAATCACAAAAAATCATCCAAAAAACTACTGGAAACAATTAGCAATTTTAGCAAAGTTGCAGATTATAAAATAAGCCCTCATACATCCTCAACTTTTCTATATATGTCTAGCAACATACAGCAGAAAGAGCAAGAAAGAGAAATCCCATTCCAAGTAACCTCAGACAATATAAAATACTTGGGAGTCTATTTGCCAAGACAGACTTGGAATCTTTTTGAAAATAATTATAAAACACTTCACACACAAATTAAATCAGATTTAAATAACTGGGCAAATATCAACTGGTCATGGATATGTAGAGCTAATACAATAAAAATTACAATTCTACCAAAACTAAACTCTCTTTTTAGTGCCCTACCTATCAAAATTCCAAAAAATTTACTTTAAGGAGATAGAAAAAATTGTAAGTAAATTCATATGGAGAAATAAAAAGACAAGAATTTCCAGGAGCTTAATGAAAAAAAGTGCAAAAGAAGGTGGCTTATCCCTACCTGATCTAAAATATTATTATAATGCATCAGTCATCAAAACTGTTTGGTATTGACTAAGAAACAGAGTGGTGGACCAGTGGAATAGACTAGGTATAAAAGAAGGAGATGATTAATAGTAATCTGCTGTTTGATAAACCCAAAGAGTCCAGCCATTGGGATAAAAACTCCCTCTTTGATAAAAACTGCTGGGATATTTGGAAGTTAGTATGGAAGAAACTTAGACTAGACCAACACCTAACACCCTTTACCAAGATAAGACACAAATGATTACAGGACTTAGACATAAAAAACAATACTATAAGCACATTAGAAGTTCAAGGACTAGTTTACCTGTCAGATCTATGGAAAGGGGAGTTGACTAAGGAAGAGTTGGAGAACATCACCAAAAACCAATTTGAAGATTTCTATTACATTAAATTAAAAAGCTTTTGCACAGATAAAACCAATGTAAGCAAGATCAAAAGAAAAGCAGTAAATTGGGAAATAATCTTTATAACTAATGATTCTGACAAAGGACTCATTTCTAAAATATGCAGATAATTGAGTCATATTTTTAAAACAAAAAGCCATTCCCCAATTGACAAATGGTCAAAGGATATGCAAAGGCAACTTACAGATGAGGAGATCAAAGCAATCCATAGCCATATTCAAAATTGCTCTAAATCATTAATTATTAGAAAAATGCAAATTAAAGCTTCTCTGAGGTACTACCTCACACCTCTCAGATTGGCCAATATGACCAGAAAGGATAATGATCATTGTTGGAAGGGTTGTGGGAAATCTGGGATACTATTACACTTTTGGTGGAACTTTGAACTCATCCAACCCTTCTGGAGAGCTATTTGGAACTACGCCCAAAGGGCAACAAAAATGTGCATCCCCTTTGACCCAGCAATACCACTACTGCGTCTATACCCTGAAGAGATGATGAAAAATGGTAAAAACATTACTTGTACAAAAATATTTATAGCAGCCCTGTTTGTGGTGGCAAAGGATTGGAATCAAGTAAATGTCCTTCAACTGGGAAATGGCTTAGCAAACTGTGGTTTATGTATGTCATGGAATACTACTGTTCTATTAGAAACCAGAAGTGATGGGATTTCAGGGAAGCCTGGAGGGATTTACATGAACTGATGCTGAAAGAAATGAGCAGAACTAGAAAAACACTGCTACCCTAGCAGCAACATGGGAGTGATGATCAGCCTTGAAGGACTCTCTCATTCCATCAGTGCAACAATCAGGAATAATTTTGGGCTGTCTGCAAAGGAGAGTGCCATCTGTATCCAGATAAGGAGCTGTGGAGTTTGAACAAAGTTCAAGGACTTTTCCCTTTAATTTAGGAAAAAACAGATATCTTATTGTCTGATCTTGTTACCTCTTAGACTTCTTGTCTCTTCATTAAAGATATGATTTCTCTCTCATAATACCCAATTTGGATCAATGTACAACATGGAAACAAAGTAAAGACTGACAGATTGCTTTCCATGGTGGGGCTGGGGGGGAAGTAAGATCGGGGGGGAATTGTAAAACTCAAATAATATCTTTAATAAAAATCAGTCAATCAATCAATCAATAAAAAAATAAATAGAAGACTGATGATAATCATTTCATAATACAGCTTGAGATCAGGTGTGTCTAGACCATCTTTGTTTACTTTTTTCATTAATTCCTTTAAATTTCTTAAACTTTTTTTTCAGATTAATTTTCTTACCATTTTTTCTAGGTCTAACCTAGTTTGTAATAGCATAATTGCTATGGAATTGAATAAGTAATTAATTTAGGCATAATTGTCATTTTATTATATTTGCTGAAACTAGGCATCAACATTTTATGTTTTTCCAATTGTATAAATCAGACTTTGTGTGAAAATTATTTTGTAATTGTATTCATATGGCTCCTGGATTTATCTTGAAATGTAGACTCCCAAATATTTTTTAATGTCTGCAACTATTTTAAATGGAATTTCTTCTTGTTCCTATTTCTTCTGTCTCTTGCTACTGGACTTTGTTGGAAATATAAGGAAAAACCAGTGATTTATGTGCATGTATTCTATATCCTGCATCTTTGCTAAATTAATATTTCAACAACTTTTTGGTAGATTATCCAGAGTTTTCCAAGATATCATATCATCGGCAAAGATTGACAACTTTTATTTCCTCTTTGACTATTATAATTTCTTCATTTTCACCTCTTATTGCTTATAGCTAACATTTTTGAAGCAATAGGAAAGAATATTCGTTATAATGAGCATCCTTATCTCACTCCTGATATTATTGTGAATGCTGTCATTAGTTCTCTGAAATTGTGCTTGGTTCTTATTTTGACCAGTCTTTAAGTCTGTCAAAGTTGTTTGTCTTTACAATGTGGTTTTATTATGTAAATTATTCTCCTGGTTCTGCTCACTTCATTTTGAATCAATTCATATATCTTCTGTAGTTTCTTTGAAATCATCTAATTCATTTTTTCCTTACACTACATAGACATTAACTAATGCAATAATTCTAATAAGATAGATAGAAATCCTATGGTTTCCAATTCTTTGCTACCATGTAAAGAGATGCTAATAACATCTTTGTACACATGTTTCCTTTCCTCTTTTTGTGATTTCTTTGGTATCCTAATATTCCTTAACAAGTTCTGGTATTTTTTGTGGTGGCAAAGAACTGAAAATAGATATTTGAATCAATTGAGGAATGGCTGAACATATTTTGGCATTTGAATAAAATGGAATGCAACTGCTCTATAAGAAATCATAAGGAGACAAGTTGCAGGAAAAAAAATAACTATATAGACACATATGAGTTTAGTCAAGTGAGCAGTACAAGGAAAACATTGTATACAGTAACAGTAACATTATTGATCATCTGTGATGGATTAAGTTCTTCTCAGAAATATAGTGATTCAAAACAATCTCAAAAATCTTGTGGTGGAAAATGTCATTCACATGTAAAGGAAAAAACTATGGATACTAAATGCAGAGAGAGGCATAGTATTTTCATTTTTACTTTTCTTCTTGTGTTTTTATGTTTTGTTCTGATTCTTCTTTTACAACATAGTTAATACAGATATAAGATTAATATGATTATAGATGTGTAACCTATATGAGATTGTTTACTGTCTTGGGGAAGGGTGAAGGAAGGAAAGAAGTGGGAAAAACTTGAAACTCAAAATCTTATAAAATTCAATTCTGAAAACTCTCTTTACATAGAATTGGAATATAAATATATATATATATATATATATATATATATATATATATATATATATATACTATTAAGTGATCAAAAAATAAATTAGAATATGTTCAATTCATTTTGAACCTTGACACTATCCTTCCAAGATAGTGCCATATTTGTTTTTAAATTGATATCCATTAACTTTCTCTCATTTATATTTGTAAAATATATTTTAAAAATCTGTTTTGCTAGGTTAATGCCCTATGATTTTTCCATTAACATCATCCACATCATTCATTTTAAAAATTTCCACTTTGTCTTTATTAGAATGTTTTCCCCATGTGTCTTCAGCATTTCCACCATGGATGTTTTCCATTATTTTTATATTCCATTTCTCTGAAGAATGTTGATCTATGGAAATGCTACTCTCCTTTCTTTGAACCCTAAAAAAAAATCTCTTATATACTGATTGTGAGACCTTAATGGAGTCACTTAGTCTCTCAGGGACCCAGCAAGTTCTCTTTAAATAGAATGTCAGATTAGCTCCTATTTTCAACGTCTTGTCTCTTACAAATTATAATATATTGTGGTTGTGTGCATATGAAGAAAGAAGCTGTATGAAAACAGAAGAACTGAAAAAATATGTATAGTATAATTTTACACACATACATACATACACACATTGTGTTTGTATGTATATGTATCTTTGTTAGGGTGTGTGTAGTGTGATTGTGTGTGTTTGGTAGTCATCTCCATGGTAGTGGGGAAAAGGAACAAATACATGCTCATTTTGTGGTATATTTGAAAGTAATAGCAAGTTGCGTATAGTATATTTACAGTTTAATGTAAAAATAATTACTTTTTCATTGTCCTTTTTTTTGCTCCATAAATTAAAAATTATAAATAGGTACACACACACACACACACATACACACACACACACACACACACACACACACATATATATATATATATATATATATATATATATATATTTATATATATTATAACTTCAAAATATTTCCTAATTTTTACCCCTAATAGTGTTTTCTTATTGGAAAAAATCGTATCCAGAAAAAAAATCCTTTCACTGATTTCTCTAAACTGTGAGAGACAATATTATTAAGAGTCAAGAAATCACAAACTATTGCCTCTGTAGAGACAGAGCTAAGATAGACAGATGGATAATTCAAACTCCTTATCATTATTATATTATACCCCTTTGCAAGTCTTGTAAATGTTTTTTCCATACTCCAATTACAATATTGTTCCTTTTTGTCTCCATTGAATTCCAATTGTTCTATCCCATGCTTCCTGTTATAGGTTCCTAGATTTGCATTCATGGTTAAATTTTCTTAATTTTTGCCAATATTATTTCTTTTGAAGAAGGTATATCCCTTCACATTTCTATATCTGTCCCAAATCTCTGAATTCTCAATGATAACTTTATGATATAAAATGAATGTTCTTCTTTTATAATATCTACTTTATATTTTCACCCATATTTTGCATATTTGAGAAGTAGACAACAATGAAAGAAAGAAGTTACTAAGAAAACATGTGTTTTACTTAACTAATACCCTGATTTGAATGTATTTAGTGCCATTCTATCTTCTCTATTACATGCAAATCATTGGCTATACAGAAGTAAACTCTCTCTTCTATATTAAAAAAACATTATGACCATTTAAGTCCATTTGATAATATTTTCAAGACGACAGACCTGGCAAGTTGATAAGTAAATCTCACCTGTTCATATAAAGTACACTCTATCTGTGAACAAAAGACTGAAATTCCTTTATTTTTAAGCCTTGTGACACAAATTTGAATGTTCATTAGTAAACTCTGCACTTCCTAAGTTTTCCTGTGTCTTCTGAATCCTTTGCCTTTGATAGGCAATAGTGATAAAAATAACACAAAAATAAAAGCTATTAGTATATGGATTTATTTTGTTTGTCTATTGTATTTTTGAAGTGGGTAGAATTTTGGGTTTTGGGGGTTATATATTGAAATTGGTAATTAGTGATATTAATAAAAAAACAGAAAAACTTCAGCAAATAATTTAAAATATACAGAAAAGAACAGAAGAAAATTCAGGTGGAGATACAGAAAATCAATACTACCATTAATATTTATTTAAACTTAAAATAAGGATAGGTGCATATAATGTATATGAAATTGTATCTTGTCATTTATATTAGGATGCCCCAGGTTAATTCCCTACAACAATTTAGAATGGTACCTTTTCTTCCAGTTTATCATCTTAGAGAGTTATCTACATATATGAGAAGTAAAATGACCTGCCCAGGATCATAAATTCAATATGAGCTAAAGATAGAGATTGAAACCAATCATTTTCTTACTTAAGGTCAAATCTTTGTTTATGATATGATTCTGCATCTTGAATTTATAATCTGAGTATAATCTATAAAAATAGGAGCTCATATTTTCATATGGAATTCCCTTTTTTGTTTTTATATAGATACATTCATATTGTTGATAATTAAGTTAATAACAGGGACATACACTAAAGCTGTGATTTCATTGGTAGAGAGAATTATCAGATGACAAATTCCCTCAACCTATGCAACTTATAGTCTACTCTTAGGGGACTATCCAGAAATATAAACAGTTAAGTGAATTAGCCAATACACTGGGTCTATATCGCAGTCAGAACTTCCTGACTACTTCTCTATGTATTACATTATGCTGTCCCTCAAAGAGAGAAAGAAAGGGAGAAAGAGGAAGAGGATAAGGAGGAGATCAAGAACAAGAAGTACAACAACAAAATGATGATGATGATGATGATGATGAAAATGGAGTTGGAGGAAGATGAGAATGAGGAAGAAGGGATGGAAGCAAGGCAAAAATGATGGAAGGAAGGAAAAAGGAAGGAAACATTCATTTACAAAAATGTGAAATCTTTGTTTTTTTACTTAAACTTTTGAATTTTTTAGCAATAGTTTCTGGGATCTAAGGACATATCATTTTGCCTACATTAATCATAATAAATGATAATAGTCATTTTAAGTTTGATGAATCTTGGGAGATTCTCTGTTAGATCTTGCATATATATTCTAGGAAGATAACAGACCTTGCTCCCATTTTTATCAGGTTAGTACATGGTTATTAATGGTTCCCTTCAACAGAAAAATCACCAACCACCAGTTTTTTTCCTTCTTTCTCTGACTTTCAAAGGATAAACTTTCAACTGAAAGTACATGTGCCTGCAAAATGTTTTTGGAGTATAAACATCTGAGTCAGAGCTTCTCAAATTAAAGCTCCATCACTTGGATCACTTTATTAAACAGAGTGAGAAGATTGCAGAGAAAAGCCAGGATTTCCTTAAGCTGTCCTGGGTTTCCCTTAGAAACAACATTAATCAAGCCTCTAAATGCATTCTGCAATAACAGAATCCACAAAAGAGCAGAATGGAGCATTTTCCAACAAGGTCTGTCTCAGGTAGAATGGGAGTGTGCCCAGGGCAGGAAACTGAAACTCAGTAGAATGTGATAGGGCTAGCAGGAGGTCCCCAGCTATAGGAGAGATCTGCAGCAGAGTCCCCATGAGTCCAGGCTCAGCAAAGCAACTGTACTCCAGGCCAGCTGGGAGGGCCTGTCCAGATCCCTGTCCAGGCATCACAACTAGGCTAGTTGCTCCAATTCATACAAAAGTCACTAGCATTCTGAACCTGGAAGGTCTCTGTCCATTAAGTAAGCTTTTCTCAAAATGGATGGCACAGATAGCCCAGTCAATTGAGTAAGCAGTTGCCATTTTCAATGAGGAAAGTCTGTGAATGGGACCTGAACCAACACAAGAAGTTTGGGACAGCTTACTCATATTACTCAAAATAAGTAAGAAAAGTCAGAGAAAAGCCAGGACTATAAATAATTTCTTTGGAGATAAGGATGAGCAAAACACCATCTCAGAAGAGGATGGCAGAAAAGTCACTACTTGTGAAGCTGAAGAGAGAGAATATGAATTGATCTACAGTCCAAAAGGACTTCTTGGAAGAGCTCAAAAAGATATTTAAAAAGCAAGTATAAAATCTGGGAAAAGAAATGCAAGAGAAATTCAAAGGAAACATAAACATTGACTGAAGAAAACAAATCCTTTAAAAATAAAATTAGGCAAATGCAAAAACAAATGAAAAAGAAAATAGTTCCTTCAAAAATAGAATTGAGCAAATGGAAAGGGAGATGCCAAAACTAACTGAAGAAAATAATTCCTTAAAGAACTGAGTGGGGCAAGTGGAGGCAAATGACTCTATGAGACGTCAAAAATCAATTAATTAAAAAAAAGTAAAAAAGAAGAAAATCTAACATAGCACATTGGATGAGCTAATAACTTGGAAAATAGATCCAGGGAGATAATTTAAGAATTATCAAAAAAAAAAAAAGCCTGGACAACATCTTTGTAGAAAGCAACAAAACATTCCCTACTTTCCTAGAAACAGAAGGGAATATAGTCATTGAACGAATTCACCTTCTGAAAGGGATCCTAAATTGAAAATGCAAAGGAATATTGCAGACAAAGTCCAGAATTATCTAATCAAAGAGGAAAAACCTGCAGGATTGCCAGAAAGAAGTAATTCAGTGCCAAGGAGCCACAGTCAGGGTTATACAGAACTGGGTAGCATCAACATTTGAGGATTGAAAGACCTGAAATATGATATTCTGATAGGGAAAAGAGTTTGGATTGTAACCAAGAATCAACTATCTGAAAAAAAATTGAGTATACTCTTTCAGGGGAAAAGATAGAGAAGGAAATAAATGATGTCCAAATTTTCCTGATTGGAAAAAAAAAACAGAGCAGATCAGAAAATTTGTTTTTTAAATAAGAGGTTCAAGAGATACATAAAAAAGGGGGCGGTTAGGTGGTGTAGTGGATAAAGCACTGGCCCTGGAGTCAGGAGTGCCTGGGTTCAAATCTGGTCTCAGACACTTAATAGTGACCTAGCTGTGTGGCCTTGGGCAAGCCACTTAACCCCATTTGCCTTGCAAAAACCTAAAAAAACAATAAAGAGATGCATAAAAAGACAAACAGGGGAAAAGAAAATACTGTTATTCACTCAATACTCTTGAAAATTGTAAATTAGAGAGAATATACTTAGGCTGAAGTTAATTTTGATATAATAATCTTAAAAATAAGACATTAAAAAGGGAAATTGTAATGGGATGGAAGATCATCTACACCTATTACAATAGAGGGAAAGGAGGGACAGGATGTGAATTGCTTGAATCTTGCTTTCATCTCATTTGGTTTAGAAATATATTTTCTCAGTGGGGTTTAGAAATATATTATACCTTTCAGGGATTAGGAGGGGAAAGGGAGGAGGAAAGGAAAGGAGGGACTGAAAGAAAGGAGAAAAGACAGCAGGGGAAAAGGTCCAAGGAGAAAGAAGAAAGAAAAGAGAGTGAGTTGATGAAGAGAAGTAGATTGAAAGAGGAGTTACCTATTCAGAAGTAAAACACTGATGAGGAAGGATAGGGTGAAGGGAGAAAGAAAAGTACAAATGGAGAGAAGATAGGATAGAGTATAAGAAAGAGTTACTGTATTTCTCCCAAAATAAGATTGTACCTTAAATTAATTTTTGCTCCAAAAGATGCTTAAAGGCTTATTTTCAGGGGATATTTGGACATAGGCAGCCATTCCTGCAGAAATCATTATTTGATCTATTCTCTCTGCAAGGAAGTTCTTCGTGTCTCTAACTTTGTGAGCACTGGCTGAACCCAAGACTAACAGACCTCTTAAGCAACCTCACAAAACAAATGGCAACACTAAACAGACCTACTTCCTTCTAATGACTCGTGTGTACCAGGGTTTGGTTTGTTTTTGTTTTTGTTTTTTTGGTTTCAAAAAGATAAATACCTGAAACGTGTTCCAATTTATTTTTCTTGTCCTTAGCAATGATTAGAACTGGGAATTTTTTCTATCCAGACAGATATTATTCATATGTAGTACTCTGTACTCTGATGAGTCATTTTATAATAGTTTTGCAGACTATATTATACTTTGGCACAAGTGAAAAAAGCATCAGTAACAGTAACAATTCTTTTCTCAGAAAAAGAGCAAAAGCAAAAACAGATCTCATTAAAAGGGAAAGAAAGGAAACTAAAATTTCCTAAAAGGATTCCATGAACAATCAATATATATCCCTTTTAAGTACATATGAATCAATCCAGATTCTAAGGGGACAAGGAACAAAGAATAAAAAGGTCTGCTAGTCTGGGATTCAGTCAGCACTCACCATGCTAAAGACACGAAGAACTTTCTTGCAGAGAGAAGAATAGATCAAATAATGATTCCTGCATGAATGACTGCCTATGTCCAGGCATCCCCTGAAAATAAGTCATAAAGAATCTTTTGGAGCAAAAATTTATACAGGCACCTTCCTCCATTGCAAAGGTGCCTGCTTGGGTATTTATAAATATGAAATTATAATTTATATTATCATTTATTTTAAGTTTTAATGTCAATAATGTTATTTATTTGTTTAGTTATATATTAATAATATTATTTGGTAATCTAGTATGTTTGTTGTGTGTTGCAGCAGATGTACTAAATGCTTCTGGTTATCAATCCTAACTGGGGCTTATTCTGTGGGTAGGGCTTATGTTATGAACATCCTGAAAAAAATCATGCTAGAGCTTGTTTTCAAGAAAACACAGTGGTAATTATAACTGTGCCTATGAATGGGATGAACTTTCCCATAAAATGGAACTGAATAACAGAGTGGATTAAATACATTTGAAGCAGAGAGATACAGAGTAAAGGTAAAAGGCTAGAGAAGAATATATTATATAATAGAGCAAGAGAAAAAAGCTGGGGTAGAAATTCTTTTCTCACAAAAAGCAAAAGCTAAAACAGTTCTCATTAAAAAGGGTAACAAAGGAAACTACATCTTCCTAAAGGGTATCATAGGCAATGAAGTGATATCCCCTTTAAACATTTATAAATCCAGTGGTATAGCATTCAAATTTTGAGAGGTCAAGGAGCTTTCCTAAATGAATTTCAGAAAGACATAGATACCAAAACTATACTGGTATGGGACTTTAACCTCATCCATCAGAATTAGATGAATCTAAACACAAAATAAACAAGAAGGAAGTTAAGGAGTTAAATAGAATTTTATAAAACTTATATATGATAGAACTCTGAAGAAAATTGAATGGGGATAGAAAAGAATATACCTTTTTCTCAGCAGCACATAGCACCTACTCAAAACTGACTATGTATTGGGAATTACAAACCTCACAATCAAAGGCAGATTGTAATGGGATGGGTGGGGGGGTCATCTATTACAATTGAGGGAAAGGAAGGAGGCAGTAAAAATTGTTTAGATCTTTTTCATATGATAATGCAATGAAAATTACATGTTGTAAAGGCCCAGAAAATGATAGAATAAAAATTAATTGGAAATGAAATAATCTAATTTTCAAAAAGGAAACAAATCATAGAAATTATTAATTTCATTAAGTTACTAAATTATTATCATTAATTGTTATCATTAATAATAAATTCTACATTAATTATAATAATAATGAGATTACAAATCAAAACCTGTAGGATACAGTCAAAGAAGTAATGAGAGAAAATTTTATATGTCTAAATGCATACCAGAGTAGATAAAGAGGAGATCAATGAAATGGGCATGCAACTAAAAATTTTTTTTAAAAGAAGAAATTAGGGATTCCAATTAAATATTGGAAATTCTTAAAATCAAAGGAAATATTAATAAAGTGAAAGCTATTGAACTAATAAATAAAATTAAGAGTTGACAGAAAGAAGAAAACTAAATTATCAGTATCAAAACTGATAAAGGTGAATTGATCAACAATGAGGAAGAAATTAAAGTAATAATTCAGAGCTATTTTACCCAACTGTATGCCAATAAATTTCACTTAGAAATAGATGAATGTTTACAAAAAATAAATTACCCAGATTAATAGAAGAGAAAATTAAATCCTTAAATAACCATATTTCAGAAAAAGAAATTGAACAAGTCATCATTGAACTCCCTAAGAAAACCTCCAAGGTCAAAAGAATTCATGATTGAATTCTACCAAACTTTAAGGAACAATTAATTCCAATTCTATATAAACTATTTGAAAAAAAAAACAGGTGAAGAAGGAGATCTGTCGAATGCTTTCTATGAGACCAAAATGCTACTTATCACCTAAACCAGGAAGAGATAAAACAAAGAAAAAATTAGACTAATCTCCCTATTGATGCAAAAATTTTACATAAAATATAAGTAAAGTGATTATAGCAAGTAATCATTGGATGATACACTATGATCAGGGGGGATTTATATTGGGAATATTAGGAAAACTATCAACTTAATTGACCTGGCACTGGCAAAACTAATAGAAATCATATGATTATTTCTACAGGTATTGAAAAAGTTTTTAACAAAATACACAACTCTTCCTATTAAAAATACTAGAGCACATAGTAATAAATGGAGTTTTCTTTAAAAACAATAAGTCATATCTATTTAAAACCATCAGCAAGCAGTATGTGTAAGGAGATAAGCTAGGAACAGCAGAACTAGAAGAACATCTTGCACACTAAACCAGCAGTTATATGTGATGCTGAACTGTAATGACCTTGCTCATCTCAGTAGTACAATAATCAAAAACAATTCTAAAGGATTTATGAAGGAAAACACTATCCATATCCAAGAAAGGAATTATGGAGTTTGAATGAAGATCAAAACTTCTATTTCTAATTTTTAAAATTTCTTTTATTTTTAACTGTATATTATGCACTTTGCTAAGCTCTGGGTATGCAAAAGAAAACATAGTCCCTTCCCTCAGGCAACTTGCATTCTTTTTTGGGGAGATAAAATGTGCATAGGCATAGAGAGAAGATATATAGGAAGAAGATGTAGTATAGCCTTATAGGAAAAGATTTTTTTTGGAGTTAAGTAGATTCAGAAAGACCTCTTGAAGAAAATGACATTTGAATAAGAAAACTGAACGAACATGTGAAATGGAGGGAGTAGAGAAAGATAATTCCAGGAATGGAGAACAGATATAGAAATGATACATAGATAGGAGATGGAACAGTACAGCTATGTGGAGGATAAAGTAGTGTGGGAAAAGATCTGAAACTGAAAGTTCAATTTTTGGAGGTCTTAATTTGTAATCTAATTGGTGCTAAAATGAACTGGATGGAATCTTGGTGACCTAAAGGAGATAATGTAACTACTGAAGTTTCTTACTGTTGTAAAATTATTTGGATACTAGAATAATCTAATCATCTAAAATCACAGCAATAGTACTAGGCAAAGAAAGTCTATTTGATTAACCAAATCAGATGGCAAGTAAGGATTTTCAATATCATTCTTCTGAAATATCTCACATTTTACCCAGCATTTTCTACAGAGTAAGCATGAACCCAAGGCTAATCTTGGAAAATTCTCATGATACAGTTTACATATTTGAGTATACTTACTTGTGTAGGCTGTACTTTAGATGAGTATGTTTCAGGATCCATTTGCCCTTGTGATAGGTCATATGGCAAAGATTCTTGGAATTCCTGAAAGTTGTGTGTTGAAAAGCACAAATTTGATAGCAATAAAACCAATAGCACTTTTTTCCTTGTTCCTAGAAAGAAAATCAAAATGTGCTTTTTCATAGTCATATCTACTCCTGACAACAAATGTTCTTAGATTAGCACAAAATTTTTTTCATTGTACTTAATGGAAGTAAAGCTACATTTAATGCTGGGCTATTGTTGCTTACTTGTTTTCAGTTGAATCCAACTCTTCATGACTCTGGTTAGGATTTTCTTGACAAAGATATTGTAGTCATTTGTCATTTCCTTTTCTAGCTCATTTAACAGATGAGTAAACTGAGGCAAACAAGGGTAAATGATTTGCCAAGGATCATATGGCTAGAAAGTGGCTGAGGCCAGATTTAGATTTAGATGTCTTCCTAATCCTAGGCCCAGAATCCTACCCATTCTTTACCTAGTTGCCCTAATATTGGGTTAAATGCATATTTATGAGTAAATGATAAAACATTATAGCATGGCTGGTGAGGTCCTGATTGATTGAGTATGGCATTCATAAGATAATCTTTGTGAATTTTTATTTCAAAAGGGGTAGTAGCATCTGCCCCTACCAATGTGTCCTCATTCTATAGTACACTGATAAGTGAATTCACTTTTCTTACATTCTGCTTTGCCCTAAATACAAGGAAGCATGTAGTTTTCTTTTTTGTTTTGTTTTTGTTTTTTGTTTTTTGCAAGGTAATAGGGTTAAATGACTTGCCCAAGGCTGTACAGCTAGGTAATTATTAAGTATATGATGCTGAATTCGAACTCAGTTCCTCCTGACTCCAGAAACAGTGCTCTTTCCACTGTTGAAAAACTGTCCCACCACACACAGAAACACACACACTTCAACTAAAAAGAATTATAATTATCCCTGTAGTAGCCAATTTTCATTTATACCCAGTAAAATTTCTTTTGTTTTTAGGTTTTTTGCAAGCCAAATGGGGTTAAGTGGCTGCCCAAGGCCACACAGCTAGGTAATTATTAGGTGTCTTGAGACCAGATTTGAACCCAGGTACTCCTGACTCCAAGGTCGGTGCTTTATTCACTATGCCACCTATCCCCCCCACCCCGAGTAAAAATTCTTAATCATAGTTAAGGGGTGCGAATTCTAAGACTAAATGAAAACCTATCCTTGCCCTCAGATCTTTCATTCTAAGTACTTGGTGAATTTTGTGTGCTTTTGTCAGAGTGTTATTATAAAATATCCTAGAGATCATCTAGTCCAGAGATTCTTGATCAGGTTTTTGGATAGATTTCAAGGACTCTAAGAACCTGAATGGGGGAAAACTAAATCTTTATTTTTACTAATATCTAACTATAATAGATTCTTTCCTTCAATTATGAATGTAGGCAGTAAACCATGATTCTGAGAAGGGAACTATTCATTTCTCTGGATAACCAAAGGGGTTCTTGATGCAAAAAATCCCTGAACCCCTGATCTCCCCTTATTGCTTCCTTCAATTATGCTTCTCTTCTTACCTCAGTTTCCACAATTTTATAGTTGAAGAAGGGAAGAGTTTAAGGAATTTAAGAGACTCACTCAAGTTTTCCTCTTATCCTTCATATTAGCAAAAAGGAAGAAGTAACAGAAAATAAGAATAAGCTATCCCAGGAAATTTAAGCTTGAGTTTTTCCTTTTTTTTATTGCCTCCTCATACCTTTTCCCATTGGGGAAAAAAAGTCATATAGAAAATGTATATGCTCAAACAAAAACGATCTCATATTGACTTTGCAAAAGCAAAAAACATAATCTTTCATTTGTACCCTGCATCTATCACTTCTTTGGAAGAATGTAGTTCACATGTAAAACCTGATTTTCTAATCTCTCTGAACATTTCTTTGCCTTGGGTTGAGTCAGGATCTAGCTTTGATAAAATAAGAGTGTGTTTGACCTGTATTTTAAAGGAAACCAAGGGATTTTGAGAGATGGAGAGAAAACATAATCAAGGCTTGAAGGAAAGTGGGGGAAGCACTGAGTCAGGAAATGGAACACTGTGATGAGTAGTAGCAAGTGGACCCATATGATTGGATTTGAAAAAATAGGAAGGGGCCAATACCTAGAGGCAGAGGTGACAATAATCATCCATGAAGACAATCTGTTAGAAGAGCTAAAGCCACAAGACAAGCCCGGGCAGTAAGGAGTCAGTCACCTGGGGAGTTAGTTCATAGGGTCAATGCAAGCTGAGGTGTTTGAGGGAATGGAAGATCAAAATATCAGGTAAGAAGAGGTGGGTTCAGCAGGGGTAAATTCAGGTGGGGAGGCTGGCTGGAGGCCCAGTGAGTAGGCTGGAGAGCTGCTATAAGCAGTTAAGAGGAAGCTGGGTGAGTCATGGTTTGCAGCTGCTTCCTGGCCTTATTCAACCCTCAGGTGATTGGTAAGTGGTTTCTAGGGCAGAGGCCCTGACTGAAAGAGATGCTGTTTTAGACCATGCCCTCTAGCTTGGGGAAGCCAGACAGATTTAGGAATAAGAAAGTTGACATGAAAACCTGAAATTTTGTAAATGGTCAATATATATATTTTTGTAATATAACCCATGACTACTGGCAAAGATCAGTTTAAAAATAACATATAGAAAGCAATATTTATGATTGATGATTTTTAAAATTGTAGATGGTTTGTAAATGCAATGTAATATCATAAACAAGAGCAGATGTCATGTCTTTTAGTGATAGAGTTTATTTATTCAATTATTTAATTTTTGTGTTTTTGCTACTTGACTTTTCATTTTATTGGTTTAGGGAATTCCCAGTTTAAAAAAAAATAGTTTTTTCTCCAATAGAGATCATCATCTGCCCTGCAATTTGCAGTCTTTGATCAAGAGCAGAATTTGAATCCAGGCTGCAACACCAGATACACAAGAAAACATGCCCAGGAGTCTGCTGTACAGTTGTGGAATGTGGTATCTTGTTACAGGAAAACAATGCCTAAATGGGTACTCAAAGTATTTCCATAGCTATGTTAAATGAAATTATAAACTAAATATTTATTAAGGACTATGAAATTTTTTTTATAGCTTGTATCCCCACCATTATTCCACTACCACCATAGTAGTATTGTAAAGTAGTTCTTTCCCTGGGGAAAAAAAGGCTTTTTAGACTAGTCCTTAGAAGAAGGAGGGGTAGGGTAGAAGGAGAACTCTATATTTATAGAATTCATAGCCTCAGACACCCAACTACGTCTGGGACAGAGTTCTTAAATTTTTGTGTGTCATGGAACTCCCTGGCTGCCTGGTAAAGCTTATAGGCCTAGTCTCAGAATAATGTTATTAAATTCATAAAGTGCATAGGATTATAAAGGATAACCTATATATTAAAATAGTTATCAAAATATATGAAAAACCAAGTTCAAAGATCCCCTAAAATCTATCCACAAATTCCTAAGGGGACTGTGGGCCCTGGGTTAAGAACCTCTGGTCTTTGGATCAAAGAGAGGGGAAAGTTCTTTTCTTCCCTCATCCCACATCAACATTTTTGTAATTTATATTAGATCTTTACTTGAAATGCAAAGTTCATATGCCTGTTTATTACCTCACAGCATTATTTTGAGAATGAGCTTCAATAATGCAATAATCCTTTTGCAAATTTTAAAGAATAAATATAAGTATTTTGTTTTTGAGTCCCAAGTTATGTATACCATAAAAGGTTCAAAGTAGATAAGGTCACATAATCATCTGAGTTCGGATTGGTTGTCATTGGTTGTCTCTAGCAACTTCTGTACTATACATGGAAATAACAATATTAGAAATGGGCTTGGAACTTGGTTCTAAATAAAAGCAGTTTAAAATGTATCTGAAACTCACTCTATCTGTCAATAGATGATCCATTCAAAATGGTATCAAAGAATGAGGAAAAGGAACCATGTTAACAGCTCTTTCTTTTCATGGCAGCAAAGGCTGGAAACCAAGATGGATTCTTACCTATTTAAGCATGGCTAAACAAATTGTATATGAATATGATGGGGTATTTTTGTTTCCTAAAAAAATAAAAAAAAATATGCAATTACAGGGGAAATTGGGAAAACATTGTTAACTAGTACAGAACAAAGTATTCATTGTGAGAGAATATTGTAATCAAGAATAGCAACAATTTAAAGAAAAGTAACTTTAGGGGCAACTAGGTGTTGCAGTGGATAGAGCACTGGCCCTTCCACCTCAGATATTTAATAATTGCCTAGCTGTGTGACATTAGGCAAGTCACTTAATCCCATTTGTCTTGCAAAACCAAAAAAGAAAAGAAAAGTAACTTTAAATAACTTTGAGATTCTTATCTTTGCAATGACAAATTTGGATTCCAGAGGACCAACAAGAGCATGTGTGACCCATTTCATGCTAGATAGATGATAGACAACATTTTAAGACACAAACAGTATGGGAATTTGCTTTGTTTATATCTTCCTATTTTTATGATAATTTATTTTTTATTGTTCAACTTGGGAAATAGAAAGGAGAGAAAATAAATTTATTTTAATCAAAATAACAAAATTAAATTTCAAAAAGAAGTCTCTGTACTTCAGAACAGCTCTTGTCCCCTATATAGCTACATGTCATATTATTTCTGCTTTCAAAGGTTCTGCCATTGTTGGGTCTTTGGGGTAAAATAGATGGCTATTAGGCATGCATGTGCTTTGTCATAACCCAAACATGAACTATTAAGGGGTACAAATATGAAATTCTCACACTTCAAGTCTCCCTTCGCAGTCATGGTTTCAAGAACGCTGGAATTGGCTTTCCTTTCTCACACTCACTTAGGAAGTTCCAGGGTACAGAGTTCATTCTGCTCTTCACGCTGGCCTCCCTCCAAACCGAATCTACATCTCTTTTTAGGGTTGGGCTGCAGCTGCAAACAGAATGTTCCTCTGCAGCACCCTCTCTGAAAATAGTTGTCTTTGTTGTGACTAAGATATCCAGATCTTTTTTCAGGAGTACCCTTATTTGATTGACTGATGAGCCTGGGAGTTATTTTTGAATCTGGGTTATTTCTATTTCTGATGTAGGATGCAAGATGCTGCACAATTGCCCAACTGACAATTTCTATTTGATAATACTTTTTCATCTTTGTGAAGGCAGAAAACTATTTTGTTTTGTAAAGTCTGTATTTGTTTCAGAAATATTGATGGTCAGGACTAGACTCTGGGCGTCTCCCCACAAGTATTAAATTACATTGCCTAGAGGCATAACTTTCAACATCATGGGCTCTTGTATTGTCACCAGAAAGCTTTTTTTTATTTTAAGTTAGAAAAATACAAGGACCTTCGATAGCTTATTCTCTATCAGGTATACAAAACAGAGGCATGCTATGTATCAACAAGGGTCATGATGAATTTGGACATGCTGCTCATCTCAGGGTATCAAGTTTAATGGAATAGATTATTTCTATTACAGAGGAACTAAGTAGATGATGCCATAAACTTTGAAATTCTGTGAGAAATTCATGTGGTTAGGCACAGAAATTCCAGCTACTTTAATAAAGGAAATATGGGATTTTAATTCATTAATACTCTCAATTTTACAGAAATTGGGAAGATTAGAAAATCTTCAGTTTGATTTTTTTTAGGTTTTTGCAAGACAATGGGTTAAGTGGCTTGCCCAAGGTCACAAGGCTAGGTAATTATTAAGTGTCTGAAGCTGGACTCAGGAACTCCTGACTCTAGGGCCATTGCTCTATCTACTGTGCAATTTAGCCACCCCTCAGTTTGATTTTTTTTAAAGTATAATTTCAAAAGCTGTTTTTATTTTCTTATTTGTTGCTTTGTTTTTGTTTTTGATGGAAAGACTTCTTCATTAGAATGAGATGATTTGTAGTTGTTTAGTAGAATTAGTCAGAATATCAAATATGTTGAGGAATTTTAAAGACCATTTCTGATGTTAGTCTTCTAGTCTTCTACCATATAAGTCTCAACAACATACTTGACAAGTGAGAGAAGTTCCTACTGAATAAGATACTTCATCATAGATTGGGATTGAATCAACTAGGCTGAAATTTGCATATCTATGTAAGTACCTTTTCACCACCCTAATTCTCAAAGAGAATTAACAACAACAACAAAAATACAGACAATTATTTTCAGAATTCTCCAAATTTGAATAGGTCAGAATCACTTCAACACCAATCTCATTCCTTCAGTGCTTGTATTTATAGAATTCTCTCTGGACTTACTCACCAGATATGCAGTGACATTGTTAGATTTGGTTCCCAATGAAAGAACAACCATGAGGGAATAAGGATTCTAGTAGTGCCATTCATGAACTCCCACTGATTTTCCCTCCATTGATTATTAGTAATAACCTCAACGATAGGCTTTATAGAAGTTATTTTGTAAATATCGCATAGAAAAACATTTGATATAGAAAACAATTTCCATAATGTAGGAGTATTGTATTCTTCCTGTACACAACCAGGGTGCGAGGAGAAAGTAATTTCAAACATACTATAAAATAATAGTGAGGTACAGATGTAAGGAATCCGTATATCAAAAGATTAACTCGTAAATCTTGGTTACTAGTTCTTTTCTCACTTCATGAAGTCCTCATGAATTTTCCCATAGATATAGCTCTCTGTTGGAATCTGATGATACCATATGGTCTTTAACTTGTGCTTCCTAATTATATCTATTTTTTTTCTTATTTCTCAGATCTGGATGCAGATATTGCCATCAACCATTTCTGTTTCATGGATTCTATTACTGTTTCTGTGGAAACTGCTACTCATGAAAGAGCCTAGGTTTTCTGATGTTTAGAAGTTCACAAAATGATTAAAAGCCTAGCCAATTCCATTTCTGGATCTTCAGCTGCATTTTCTCAGTATATCTTCTGTCTTGCCCCTGGTATACACCTTTATACTTCCATGGTCACTAGCAGGGGGGTCACTTTACCAGGGGCATTTATTTCAAAGAGAACTGGAATCCTCAGTTCTAAAACTTTGAATTTCTTCCACTGGACTGACTGATTCTGAATTGTTTTTATAATTTAACACTTGATCTTCAATCAAGTAAAAGGAATATCCTGTAGGATACTATCTCTTTTTATTCAATTACCCATAATACTCATAAATTACCCATAATATTTTCAAACTGATTAAGGATTTCTTTATTCTTAGTTTATTTTTGATTGTTAATTGAATCAATTGAAATGTCAGATTCTCTTGTTATTAATCTCTTCGTTTTCAGGTAGAAAATGACAAAATATTACTTACTGCTTGTACTACAAATTTATACAATTTAGCCTCAGTTGAGATTCCCAGATATTCTTATATTCAGTTTAAAATAATATATTTAAAGGGTAGCTGGTTGGTACAGTTGAATCTCTATCCTTGAAATCAGGAGTGTCTGATTTCAAATCTAATCTCAGATATTTGATATTTCCTAGTTGTGAGACCTTGGGCAAGTCACTTAACCCCATGACCTCACAAAAAAAAAAAAACAAAAATAAAATAATATATCTATTCATAACCTCATAGTTACAGACCTGGAGAGGATCATAGAGGCTATTTTATGTAATCTAATCTGAGGAAACTGTGGGTGTGAAAAGTTAAGCAATTTTTTCCAGGGAAATAGGCTTTTCTGATTGCAAAGATAGTCCTCTTTCTAAGGTGTCATATTCTCTATATAGTGCCCCCCACCATATCAAATTGCCTAATCCTTTTCTTCCTAACTCTGATGAAGAAGTATGCCTATTCTTTTTCTATACTGTATGCTTCATTCAGTTGTTTTATATAATTTCCTCTTATTTTCCAGTAGCTAGTTGCATTGATCATTCTGTGTTTACTGACTTCTTGATCTCCTGCAACAAGCACAATCAAGTCTCCCCTATTCTACAGATATATGCATGCATTACTACTACTACTACTACTACTACTACTACTACTACTACTACTACTACTACTACTATTACTATTACTATTCTTCTCCCCTTCCTTGAACATTTTAAAATAGCCTACATTTCCTTATCATCTACTCACTTCTTGAGGGCTTACAATCTAATCACATCACAGAACCAAAAATGGTAACAATATTTTATATTGTTGACATAGTTTTACAATAACAAAAGTCAATTAAATATTCATACCCTTTGACCTAATGGACTTTGCATTGATTACATACTAAGAAGAGGTCAAAAATAAAAATAAAAATCTGATTTATATAAAAACATACATATAAACATTTTTTTCTATTAGTAGACAAGTTAAAAAAGAGTGGATGACCATTAAAAGGGAAATGTCTGAATAAATTAGAGTATATAAACATATTGGAGTACATACCTTGTGAAAAAAAGCAAAGAATTGGTATTCAGAGAAACATGGGAAGATCCTTATGGAATGACTGTTCATTCTTCATTTCAAAGAGGACCAATAACATCATAGGGTGTTGACTTGCAAATAAATTGACTTTAAGTGAGGCAAAGTTGCACAGTCATCAGTCTCACTCTCTTCCAAAGTCATCAAAGTCCAATGGTAAGGCAAAAGTCAGAATGAATGGCAATGGCATATTTGATGTCTGACCAAATTCTAAGCACTCCATATCCCCTGCTTCAGTCACTTTCATGCAAATTGTGCTCATCTGCTCTTCTATTCCAAAAAAATGAAAGTTTTCACATGCTTGAGATAGATATATCCCTAAATCAAGGTTGGATTTGAAATTTGTCAGTTTTATTCAATTTGGTCTAGTCCATCTGCCAAGATGGTTTTATGGAATATGGTCATTTGGCATGCCCTAGCTTCTTGGAGCCACAGGTGAGACTTGAATGAAAGGTAAATACCAGAGGTTGATGAGCAGCCCTGAGAAGGCTTTGGCAAGCACTCAACCCAGAGGTGTTGACTTCCCTTAAAACCCCATTCATCCATTTGGAATGGTGCAGATTTATGAAAACCTAACCAGGAGAACAATATATAAAATATCTATTATAAAATAAAATATTTAAAAACTAAACCAAAAGGGAATTAAACTGTGATTTTGTTTATAAATCTCAATCTAAGAGGATTTTTTAAATTTGAGAAGTTAAATATTTATTTATTCAATTACATGGAAAGTCTTTCCAATATTCATTTTTAGTAAGATCTTGATTTCCCCATTGCTTCCTCCCTCTATCCCCTCTTTCTTTTCCTTAACATCAAATAATATGATACAGGTTATCCATGTATAACTATGTTAAATATATTTTCAAGGGGCAGCCAGGTGGCACAGTGACACAGTGGATAGAGTACTGGCCCTAGAGTTAGGAGTAGAGTTCAAACATCTGACCTTAGACATTTAATAATTACCTAGTTGTGTGGCCTTGGGCAAGCCACTTAACCCCATTACTTTGCAAAACCCTAAAAAATACATATTTGTATATGTATATATATATATATATGTATATATATATATTAGTCATGTGGTGAAAGAAAAATCAGGACAAAAAATGAGAAGAAAAAAACATGAAACAAAAATTAAAATATGCTTAGATCTGCATTCAGATTTGATAGTTTTTTTCTCCTCTGGATATAGATGTCATTTTCCATCTTATGTTCTTTAGATTCCTCTTCAACACTGTACTGTTGAAAAGAGCTAAATCTATCATAGCTGATCATCATAAAGTGTTACCATTACTACGTACAATGTTCTCTTGGTTCTGCTTGCTTCATTTAGTATTAGTTCATATAAGTCTTTCTAGTTTTTTTCCTTATACTTTCTTATACAGCAATAAAATTCCATTATATTTCCATATCTCAACTTGTTCAACATTCTCTAAATGATAAACATGCCCTCAATTTCCAATTCTTTGCCATCACAAAAAAAAAGCTGCTACAAATATTTTGTATATGTGACTCCTTTTCCTTTTTTAATGATCTTTTTGGGATTCAGATCTAGTAGTGGTACTGCTAGATTAAAGGGTATGCACAGTTCAGTAGCCTTTTGGGCATACTGCCAAACTGCTCTCCAAAATAGTTGGATCCGTTCACAACTTCACTAATAATGCATCAATTCCCAGTTTTCCCATAATCCCTCGAACATTGATCATTTTTCTTCTTGTCATAATAGTCAATCTGAGAGGTGTGAGATGGTAGCACAGAGATGATTTAATTTGCATTTTTCTAATCAATACTGATTTAGAGCATTTTTTCACGTCTATATATAACATTAATTTCTTTATCTGAAACCTGTCTGTTTATATCTTTTGATCATTTATCAAATGGGGAATGTTTTATATCCCTAAAAATTTGACTCATTTCTCTATATATTTTAGAAATTAATCCTTTATCAGAAATGCTAAATTTATGAATTGTGAAATGTCCTTTAAAAAGAGATAAGTACTACAAGTATGCAATTTTCACATATGAGATTTATAAATGAGGAGACTTTCATTTAGGTAGGTTTCTTAATACAAAAAATTACATTTGTAAATACTACATAAATTTTAAAAGCATAAAAATTGAGGAGATCTTAATGGATTAGTAGTCTATCCTCTTCTTACCATCTTCTCCTTTTCCTCCCTCCTCCTTTCTCTTCTCTTCACCTCTTCATTTTTTGAATTCTGACTTTTAACGTTATAATTTGTGAGGAACATTCTATGATGTTTACTCCCTTCACCAATTCAGAGCCAAGACTATCAGTATCTCAAATTCTTAGAGAGTCAGAATAAGATTTCAGCCTTTCTTCAGTTTTCCTGACTTTAAACATCCACTACATACAATACCAGGGCATTCTCTAATCTTGACCCTGTGAAAAGGAGTTTTCCTTGCTATGACATTTTAAGATGCCTATTTTTCAGAATAGGAAGATTAGGCACCCAATTAGGTCTTTTATCTTTCAGTTTTCTTCATTGGCACTTCATATATTTTCAGATAATTTGAGAATGAAGACATTTGGTTTCATCAATGCAGAAATGTGTTTTTGACCCATTAAAATTCAGGCAAGCATATGCATCATCTAAAAAGAGGGACAAATGTATCTCTTTAAAAATAATTTTAAAACCAGTGGCCCAGAAATAGCTTTGTAACAAGTCTGTGAGTTAAGTAATAAAGTCTGATGAGTGTGTGTATGTTGGGGGGTGGGGGATAGGAAGATTTTGCAAGGAAGGAGAGCAGTATACTGAATAGAAACAGACTTCTGAATTGGAACATGGTGAAAAACATGTGCATCAAGTGCAAATGAGATTATAAGAATCTTTCTTGTTGACCGAGTCTGCCTACATCCAGCCATAATAAATGCTTCAGTAGCAGAGGTTGACCATAATAAGTATTTTTGCAGGCTTAATGCCAAACTTCAAGAAAGACTCAGTAGGGCTTGGTCCAATTTCTTAATTTAAAAATACAGTATTTTCTGGGGCTGAGTTGGGGCTGTTGTAGCTTAGAGTAACTATTTTTAGTCATCCTGCTGAAGCTTTGTTGCAGTAGGCTATGCCTGATTTAATTTCTCAATTCTTAATGATTTGCCAAGAGTGTGATTTTTCCAGAAATGTGAAATAGTTCGATGTGATTTTTTTACCTGTATACACTTTTGGAATGTACTTTTTATGCTTTTATCTATTATTGTTTTTGTTGTTGATAAAAATCTGCAGGGTGTCCCAAAAGACTTAGTGCAGTGTTAAGATAGGAAAACTTATGTCCCAGTAAACCCCATCAACACCCAGACCTCTCTACCATTCCTTAAATTGGATTTAATTGTGTATTGCTTGGATTATATTCTAGGGTAGAAAAGACTCAACACAAAATGAGAGACTTGGATTCAAGTTCAATTTGTAAATGTGTCCTAGGACTATTCATTTAACTTCTCTGGGCTTAAAGAACCTTGCAATGATTCTCTGGAAACTTTGACCTTTATTAACTTTTAAGAAGTACTAGATTGTTTTTAGCCCTAATTATAGAGACATCATATATAGGATATCCAAAAACTTTCAGTGCAGATTCAAGCTAAGAAAACCTTAAGCCATTAATTAAATTATTGTAGTGTATAAAGAGACTGAGATCTTTGAGTGCCCTTCCATGATCCTCTCCCACTGACATTCTAGTTCCTAGAATTGGATTTCCCTTTCTTGGATACGATAAAATTGAAAGAAGAATTGACAGAATAAGAATGAGAAAGATGGGGGGGTTGTGTGCCAGCCTTGGATTTTGGACAAGTCATTTAAACTCTCTGAGCTTTAGTTACCTTTTCTGAAAATGGGGGTCATAATAACAGCACTCTTACAACTAGAATGGGTGTCAGGATTATAGAGGAGAACACTCTGTAAACTGAAAATTGCTATGTGATCCAAAGCCACTATGGTTAAAACCTGAAACATATTATAGCCCAAAGATGTGACAGACCAAAACAAATATTTATGAGGCAAACAGTAGCAGTGAATCTAATCAATTGCACATTAACAATAAACTAGAAGCAATTTCAACATATTTACATGCAATAAACTCTGAGAGAAAGGGTATTTCTTTATAATTTGCTCAATCATATTGTATTGGAACTTTGAATGGAAAGGAGACAATGGGACTTTTCAAAAGATGACAAAATTCAGGAAAAAAAAACATTCTTTTCTAGGCTGGTCTTTGCACTTTCATGGTTTCTCCTACAGATCCAGTCACCATGGTGTCCTTTCCCTTGTTTCTCTCCATTTTCATTCTCAGAAGGACCACAGGACAATGGGTGTTGCCAGTTGCCCCATTCCCTTACAATTGCAGCAGAGATTGAACTGATCTCAGATCAGCCTTGTTGCTGCTTTCTCCTTAGCATCACTGATCATTTCTCTTCCTTCTCCTTAGCATCACTGATCATTTCTCTTCCTCCATAATTTATTCCAAAAATGAAATAATTTTTGGTTTTGTACAACAGCCTTGCTAAATATCTTACTTTGGTAGGCAAGAACATTTGAAGATTACTCAGTCAAAATTTTACCCTCTTTTATAGTGCAACAAAATTTTAAGCACACAAGAACTACCTTTGACTTTTAAACACAATATGAACAGTAATGGAAATATAATCCCCCAGTTCATCAATGACTTTTGAAGAGCTGCTTTTAGTATTTCACAAGGAATTTCATTACATAAAGGTCTAAATCTGATCTCTCTTCATGGAAAAAAGCTAATGTTGGGTTCTCTGATGACAGAATGGCAGGTCTTATTCTGAAACTAGATAATTTGGGAATAAGACCTTGTGAAACTTTGAGGTAAGTTTACAAATGCTCATTACCAGAAAGTAGGCAATGAGGTGATTTTTTTCTTATCGGCTACAATAATTAATTAAATCTTTCATCTAAGGACTTCCAGGGTAGAGCCAAGATGGTGGCATGGAATGAGGAAGGTCCCAGAATTCCCCCAAAACAACTTTGGGTGAAGCATGAAGCATCTAAACAAATCCTAAAGCAATAGAACACACACAAAAAAAGATGAAACAGTTTTTCACAGACATCTAACAAGAATTTCAGGAAAAGGTCTGTCTCATGTTTTTAAAAAGCTCTTTTATCAGGTGGGAGGTAAGTGGAAGAACTGGGAAGATAGCAAGAGACTCAGCCACAATGCAGCTCAGGATCCACATCAGCAGGTCAGTATTACAGCAAGCTAGCAATCAGGATCCCAACCCCAGCTCAGAGAGCAAGGTTAAAGTTCCAGAAAACTGGTGCAGTGTTGTTCTACCTTTGTTCACAGAGCAATGAACCACACAATTATGAACCATACAGGGAGAAAACAGTAAATGGAAATGCCGGAGTATAAAGCCAGGGAGCAGACTCCTAGCCCCCAGTACGAAAGGCTTGCAGCTATGCAGCTTTTGCCCAAGAGCAGGGCTCAACTATCAAAATGAGCAAAAAAATAAAAAAGTGCTAACCATAGAATGCTACTATTCTGATAGAGATGATAAAAATTCCATCTCAAAAGAGGAAAGCTGTGACAAAATGAGTACATGAAGACTCTAAAGGGATGTATGCATTAGTCTCAAATCCAAGACATCTTTCAAAAGCTCAAAAAGGATGTTCATATCCAAAGAAGGGAAGAAGAAAAAAATGAGAAAATAAATGAAAGTCATATAGGAAAATTATTTTTAAAACTTGACTGAAGAAAAATATCTTTAAAAGCAAAATAGAACAACTGGAAGAGTGAAATTACTCATTTAACAATAAAATTGATCAACTAAAAAAGGAAAGAAACTCATATAAAAATAAATTAACCAACTGGAAAGGAAACACAAAAAAGAAATTGAAGAAAATAAGAATTAGAATCGGATAAATGGAAACTAATTATTCTATGAGATAAGATTTCATCAAGGAATCCAAAACAAACAGGATAAAAAGATAGAAGAAAATGTAAGGTAATTGTTTTAGAAAAAATGATCAATCTGGAAAATAAATCCAGGAGAGACAATTTCAAATTATTTATCTACCTTTAAGCCATGATCACAGTAAAAACCTGGACAACACCCCTCAGGAAATTATCATGGAAAACTGCTCTAATATCACAGATCAAGAATAGTCTTTGAAAGAATGCATTGGTCACCCCCCAAAAAGAGATTCCAAAATAAAAACCCTAAGGAATATGATTCAGAATTCTTAGCCAAAAGAAAGTACTGCAAGCAGCAAGAAAAGGAGGCAATTTAAATACTATACAGCCAAAGTCAGGATTATGTAGGATTTATCAGCTTCAATATTAAAAGATCAGAGGTATATAATGTTGCAAAGGGCAAAGGAGTTTAGATTACATCTATGAGAAAAATACTCTGCAAAATTCAGCATATTATTTCAGGGGAAAATTTGGACTTTTAAACAAATAGAGAATTTTCAAACTTGTGATAAAAAGACCAGAACTAAATAGAAAATTAGATCTTCAGATATAAAGCTCAATATATATGTAAAAAAGGTAAATTAAAAGGGAAAGAAATGTTAGTCAGTAAGACCAAGCTGTCTACATCTCTACATAAGAAGATAATGTTTAATAATTTTATTTCTCTTAGGACAGTTGAAAGAAGATTGGGTATGGGTATAAATTGAGTGATGTCATTAAACTTTTAGCTCTTTACGGTTTTACTTCTATTGAGACAATAAGGAGGGAGTGTACTTAGAAAGACAGTATGAAAATATTTTGATTATGATATGAGGAGGTTTACTTTATTTCTAATGGGACAGCTGAGGGGAGCATACCTGGACAGACAGTATGTGTATGAAGTGATTATTATGTGATGATGCTTATCACCCTTGAGAGTAATCCTTCAATCAGGACAGTTGAAAGGAGGATAATTTGTTAGAGGTTGGTGTACAACAAGGAAAAGGAAACAATTAAGACATGAATAAAATGTTTATACTAGAGAAGAAAGTGAAAGCATTAGTGAATAAGTAACAACATGTGAAGAGGCAAAATGCCTATTGTAGTGGAGGGAAAGAAGGGAGAAAGTGAACACAGTAAATCTTACCTTCAACAGATTTGGCTCAAAGAGGGAATAACATGCATTCCAAATTTAGTTTAGAAATTTATTGTACCCTATAGGGGAATGGGGGGAGAGAAGGGAAAGAAAAATGAAAAGGGTAGTGATAAAAGAGAAGCAAAAAAAGAAAAGCAAAAGTTAAAAAAAAGTTAATTGGGAAAGGGAAAAGAAAAAGAAAGATAGGAAATGATAGAAGGGAGGACAGATTAAAGGAGATGGCAGTCAGAAGCAAAACTGTTGAGTAAGAATAGGATGAAAGGAGAGAGAAGAATATAAAGAGGGGGGGAAATAACATGGAGGGAAATACAGAGTAAGTAATCATCACTCAGAATATGAGAGGAGGAATTTCCTCATAAAGCAGAAGCAAGAGCAGAATAGATAAAAAAATCAGAATCCTACAATAATTTCCTTACAAGAAACACATTGGAAGCTGAGAAGTACAAAAAAGGTAAGATAAAGGGCTAGGGAAAATATATATATATTATGCTCTAGCTGAAGTGTAAAAAGCAGGAGTAGTAGTTCTTTTCTAGGCAAAGTAAAAGCAAAAATAGATTTTGTTAAAAAGGGACAAAGAAGGAAACTGCATCTTTCTAAAAGGCACCATAAGCAATAAAGTATATATATATATATATATATATATATATATATATATATATACATATATATATATATACTAAATATAAACATATTTGGAACAAGTGGTAGAGGAGAAGCTAAAGGAGTTACAGGAAGACATAAACAGCAAAACTCTATTAGTGGTATTATTTCCATCTAGAGGAAGAAAAGCAAAATAAAACCAAAAAAAACCCTTTAGGATCTGATGAACATTTTATAAAAATTATCTCTTATGTAAATCTTTACCTTAATCCTAAATCCTCATACCAAAAATGACTAATCTGTAAACATGTTTATCAAAAATATGTATGTACAATGCTAACCTGATTGTTCACTGATAAAGGAAGAAGGGTAGGAAAGGGTTGAAAGGAAATTTTGTAACTTAAAAATATACATGTGCATAACATTGAAAAAATAATGATAAAAATGAGGATCTGCCTCCCACATTGTTGTAAGGATCAAGCAAGATAATATTTGTAGAGTATTTTGCAAACCTTAAATCACTACAATTATACCTTCCACGACAAGGGTGTTGGGGCACAGTTACCCTCCTGCTCTAGAAAATCCAAATAAAATGCTTTGATTATCCTTTTCTACCAGAGAAAAGGTGTGTGTTTTTTTTCTTTTTCTTTTATCGAGTATTTACAACCCTTTATTGTAAAATTAGGGTTAAATGTTTGGTCATAGGCTCTGTCATTTGCTGATGTTCACATATCATATGCAGCTCTCACAAAATTCCTCCAAAATTCCCATTTGGTTTCTTATACTGACCCATAATATATCAAATTCACTTTGGGGAAAATTGCAATGTGGAAAAGATAACTATAGTTTCCTCTCCCTATCCACCCGCTCCCCAAAAATAGCCTTGAGGATTCTGAGTCTTTTTCCATGGCTGACACAAGAAGGAACATGTATATTCAATGTTCCCTGTACCATATTATATCTTCTACAACCTAGCTGTATGAAGTTGTCCTCAGGTAAAGAGGCTAACCTGAGCAGTCACTTTCCTACTGAATTCACTGCCTCTTGATGGAGTCAAATACTAAAAGAAAATGTGAACTTGGATTTGAACCACTAGACCTGAATAGGGGCAATTCTACAGGGTTTTCACAACCTAAGAGGCAAACAATCTATACTCATCCATCAAGGACTGGTGATTCACTTCTCCCAGATAAGTGAAAGATAAGTGAAAACTCACTCTTTGTAATGTGAGCTCTTTGAGAGAAAAGACTGTGTCATTTCATTTTTGTGTCCTTGGCACATAGTAGGCACTTAATAACTGCTTATTGATTGATTATAAAAACTGACAAATGTGAAAAAAAACTATTTTAGTTGGAGATTTCAAGCTCCTCTCAGAATTAGATAACTCTAAATACAAAAATAAGCAAGAAGGAAGTTAAGAGGGTGAATTGACTTTTTTGAAAATTTATTTATGATTGCCTTCTATTGTAAATTGAATAGGATAGAAAAGAATATACTTTCTTCACTGAGGTACATATTACCCACACAAGAATCGATCATATATTAGAGTATAAAACTTGACAATGAAATGCAGAAAGACAGCAATATTAAGTATATAATTTTTAGATCATGATATGATTATCACATATAATAAAAGGGCCATGGAAATATAAGCTAAAACTATTTGGAACCAAGTGGCCAAATGTTAAAGAATGAGTGGATCAAATAACAAATCATGGAAATACAATTTCTGCCAAGAGAATAACAATAATGAGACATCATTCTAAAACTTGTGGGATTCAGCCAAAGCATTTATTAGGGGAACTTTTATATCTTTAAATGCATAAATGAATAAAATGGAGTGATGGTGTAACAATGAATTGGGTGTATAGATAAAAAAGCTAGAAGAAGAAAAAATTAAAAATTCCAAATTTAAATACAAAATTATAAATTCTGAAAATCAAAGAAGAAATGATTGAAACTGAAGAGAGCTATTGAACTAATAAATCAAGCTAAACATTGGTTTTATGAAAAAGCTCCCCAAATAAATAAACCTTTGGCTAATGCGATTTAGAAAAATGAAAGAAGAAAACCAAATAACCAATATCAAAAATAAAAAGAGTGGATTCATCAGCAATGAGGAGGAATTTAAAGTAATAATTTGGAGCTATTTTGCCCAATTGTATGCTAACAAATCTAATGATAGAAGTGAAATGGATGAATATTTACAAAAATTTAACTGCCCAGATTAACAGAAGAAATAAAATACTATTTAAGAAAAAAAAATTTAACAAACAAAAGAGAACTACCTAAGAGAAAATTTCCAGTGCCAGATGATTTACAAGTGAATTTTGCCAAACATTTAAAGAACAATTAATTCCAATTCTATATAAATTAATTGAAAAAATAGGTGAAGTAGTCTTGCCAAATTTCTTCTGAGACATCAACCTAATACAGGTACTAGAAAGAAAGAGTCTAAATAGAGAATGAAAATTATAAATCAATCTCCCTAATTAATATTGATGCAGAAATTTTAAAATAAAATTTTAGAAAAAGAGATTATAACAAATTATCACTTGGATAATATACTATGATCAGGTAAGATTTATATAAATATATAGGAATAGTTCAACTTTAGGAATACGATCAGTTTAATTGACCATGTCAATAAAAAAATTAAAAGAAATCATGAATATTTCTGAAAGATTCTTTGATAAAATGCAGCACTCAATTGAATTAAAATCTCCAGAGAGCATTGGGATAAACAGACTTTTCCTTAAACTTATACGTAGTATCTGTCTTATGCCATGAACAAGCATATATATATATATATATATATATATATATATATATATATATACATAAATTAGAAGCATTCCCAATAAGATAAGGGGTGAAAAAAAGATGTCCATTATCACCACTATTAGTCATTATTATATTAGAAAAGTTAGTTTTAATAACAAGAGAAGAAAAGGAAATTGAAGGAATTAGAATAGGTAATAAGAACTCACTCTTTGTAGATGATATGATGGTACACTTAGAGAACCTTAGAAAATCAATTTAAAAATTACTTGAAACAATTTATAACTTTAGCAAAATTGCAGTATATAAGCCACATGTATCATTAGCATTTATATATATATATATATATATATGTGTATTACTAACGAAGTCCAGCAGCAGGAGATAAAAAGAGAAATTCTTTTTACAATGACTTTAGAGAGCATAAAATATTTAGCAATCTACCTCTATAGACAAATCCAGAAATTATGTGAACACAATTTCAAAACACTTTTCACACAAATAAATTGAGACAAACAATTGGAATAATGCTAATTGCTCACAGGTAAGCCTAGCTAATATTAATAAAAATGATAATCTGTATAAATTAAATTCTGTATCAATTAAATTGCTTTTTCAGAATCACAACAATGAAACTATCAAAAGTTATTTTAGAGAGCAAAAAGTCAAAAATATAATGGGAATTACTGAAAAAAATGCAAAGGAAGGTGATCCAAAATTATATTATAAAGCAATAGTCATCAAAACTGTTTGGAACTGTCTAAGAATAGTTTGTTGGATCAATTGAATAGATTAGATACAAAAGAAATAGTAGTAATTGATTGTGATGATCTACTATTTAATAAACCCAAAGGCTCTAATTTGTGATAAAACTATTGCCTTCCACCCTACATTTACCTGAATATTTCCTCCTTACATTCATGATTTTCCCTCTTCCAGGTGGCAATTGCCCCAGTAGTTCCAGCTTCTTTTGTTCCAAGACATGTAGATTTTTTTCAACTATAAACCTCCTACATAAGGACCTCATCTTGCTTCAAGCAAAGGAGCATTCATCAGTGAAATCCCCTCCTACCTCCAAAGGTCTCCATCCTTTCTCCAATTTCAGTCTTAGCCCTTCTTTATCACTCATTCTCCTGTAGATTCTTTTTTCTTAGACCTCAGAGATCACCTTCCCCTCATTTTTGGCTCTTGATTTGACCCTGGTGCATTCATTAAAATCACAACATTCAAATTACCAAAAATTATTTTACAGAGCCAGAAAAAATTAATTGCTCTCTATTTCCCTCTTCCTATGCCCAATTTAATGTACCTTCTCATGTGATAATGAAGTTCCACAAAAAGAGAATTCACCCATTGTCAGATTCTATCCATAATGACTCCTATCTGCCTTTCCAATGTAACCTTTACCAGACATTTGCCTTCGTTCATCTCCTTGTATGTCTCTTAAAACTCTCTCTCTCTCTGGTCTTTTCTATCATCAGCACTGCTGTGCCATTTGCATTTATTCATTTCTCCTGCAATTCTGTTGTTTGGGTTGCTCAAGAAGCAAATAATCTCCTGATTATTTTTAAATGTTAAAAATTATCTTTATATAGAATGTTTATCTTCTGTCCTTATATATTTATGTTCAGATTTACAGAAGAGATCACTCTTGGTTGAATTCTGATCATTAATACTCTTTAGAAAAGATTATTCTTTCCTCTTTCAAGAGTACAGAAAAGTCTTATGTAATTCAAATGTCCATTTTCTCTGTGTCTTAAAGTCTTTCTAATGATGACTTGGAGAACTTGCTGTTTCTGATTTGAACTGCTAATTTAACCACTATGTGTCTTAGAATTTGAAGCTTTGGGTTTTTGAGATAGAATTTATGAATTCTTTCAATTTGGATTTATCATTCATGTTCAGAAATTCTGAGCAGCTTTCTTCTATTTTTTTCTTTTTTATGGTGTTCAGTTTTGTTTCCTTTTTTGTCTTAGTATATTCTTCTGGGAGATTTATTTTCCTTACATTGCCTCCATGAATCTGCCTTTGACATTCATAGGCTTTGCTTGCATATATTCCTGCATTTTTTGCTTCTCTTCTATGTTGTCCTTCACTTTTGTTTCTCTACATTTCCAATTTATTATTCTTTCTTTTATTTCTTTAGTGATGCTTGACCTTCTACATTCAGGGTTTTTTTTTTGGTATTCTCATTTTGGGCAGGCGGAATTTAAATTGTAAAGTCATAAATAACATTTCTCTTTTAAAGCATTTAAGAATAGTGTTTTGTGTTTCCATGTTATACTTAGGTTCTACACTGTTTTCTGTCTCCTCAAGTGTTGTATTATATCTCTTCTTTTTTCAATATTTATTCAGAGATACTTAAACTCATTTACTTGATCTGGAGTTCATATAAGCTATTTACTATTTTTCTTATTAATTTATCTGATAGTTTTTCTATTATGGATCCAGTCCTGAATTCCTGGTAAAAATCTCTCCTGATCCTAGTGTATTATCCTGGTAATAAATTGCTATAATCTCTTCTTAACTTTTTTGCATCAACATCAAGAGGGGAAATAGTTATAAACTTTTACTCTATTTTGCCACTTTGTGATTTAGATATCTGCACAATGTTTGTGTTGTAAAAGGATTTAGCAGGACTCCTTTGCCTATTTTTCCAAATAGTTTATACAGTATGGCATTAATTGCTCTCTAAATGTTTGGTAGAATTCACTTGTAAATCCATCTGGTCCTGGAAATTTTTTCTTAGAGTTCGTTGATTACTTATACAATTTCATTTTATAAAATTCAGTTAAGTATTTTATTTCCCCTTCTGTTAATCTGGGCAATTTACATATTTTAAATACTTACTTATTTTTCATAGATTGTAATATTTGCAGACAGACAGATGGGGAAAATAGCTCTGAAATTTCCTGTTCATTTATGGTGAATTTACCCTTTCTATATTTTGATAATGGTAATTATTTTCCCTTTTTAAAAATTAAATTAAACAAAACTATGTATTTTATAGGTTTTTATATAAAGCCAACTTTTATTTCTATTTCTTATTTCAATGGTTTTCTTACTTCAATTTTATAAATCTCTTTTGGTTTCCAAAATTTTTAATTTGGTATTTAATTGAGGATTTTTTATTTGTTCTTTTCCTAGCTTTTTAAGGTGCATGTCTAAATTGTTGGTCTCCTCTTTTTTTATATCTATCTATCTATCTATCTATCTATCTATCTATCTATTTGCTTATTTATTCCTTTATTTTATTTATGTAAGCATTTAAAGATATTAAATTTCCAATAACAATGACTTTGATGGCATTATGTAATTTTTAGTATATTGTCACATTATTGTCAATGACTTTGAAAAAATTATTGATAATTTCTATGATGAAATTGCTTGATCCACTCATTGCTTAGGATTAGATTATTTGGTTGCCTATTCATTTTTATTTTCTCTTTCCAATACTCTTTATTGCATGTAATTTTTATTGTATCATGCTCTAAAAAGTATGCATTTCTTTTGATTATGGGGTTTTTGTGCCTCAATACATAGTTAGTACCATGTACCACTCATAGAAAGGTGTATTCCTTTGTAGACCAACTCAGTTTTCCCCAGAATATCTTTCATATAAAAATTCTCAAAACTTCCACTCACCTCCTTAATTTCATTCTTGATTATTTTGTAGCTTGATTCATACAATTCCGGGAAAGGAAGATTGAGGTCTCCCGCTAGGATAGTTTTTGCTGATTATTTCTTCCTATAACTCACATAACTTCTCTAAGAATTTGGATGCTATACCACTTTGTGCATATATGCATTGATTGTGTATATAATGCATGGTGCATATTAGCATTGATATTACTTAATTATCTATGGTACTTACTAGCAAGATGTAGTTTCCTTCTTTATCATTTTAGATTTATTTGGACTGTCTGAAATCAGGATTGATAACCCTGCTTTTTTTTATTTCAACTAAAGCTTTAAGGTCTTTTACCTTTACTTTATATATATCTGCTTCAAATGTGTTTCTTCTTTGCTTTTTTAATTTGCATTTTTATTCATTTACACATTGCTAAAATAGTCTTGTTGAAAGAGTAAACATAACTGCCCTCCTCCCACAAAAATAACAAACCTCACTAGAAATAAAGTGAAAGAAAAGAAAAAAAAAACATGCTTCAATCTATATCATCAGATACATTGGCTCTGACTCAGGTGGATCATATTCTTCATCATAAGTCTATCAGGGGGTGGCTAGGTGATGCAGTGAATAGAGCACCAGCCTTGGAGTCAGGAGTACCTGGGTTCAAATCCTTTCTCAGACACTTAATTATTACCTAGCTGTGTGGCCTTGGGCAAGCCACTTAACCCCATTGCCTAGAAAAAAATCTAAAAAAAAGTCTATCAGGGAAGTTACTTCCATATTTTTCCACAGTTATTGATTGTAATTCCCTCCAGCCATTCCTCCCCACTACCATTTAATACATTATCTCTCTCCTTTCACTCTGTCCCTCTTCAAAAGTGTATGGGGCAGGGGGCAGCTAGGTGGCACAGTGGATAGAGCACCAGCCATGGAGTCAGGAGTACCTGAGTTCAAATCCAGCCTCATACACTTAATAATTACCTAGCTGTGTGGCCTTGGGCAAGCCACTTAACCCCATTGCCTTGCAAAAAAACACACTAAAAAAAGTAGTATGAGGCAGCCAGGGTGCAGTGTATAGAGCACTGGCCCTGTGGCCAGGAGAAATCCCACCCCAGAGACACAGCAACTATGAAGCCCCATGATCCTGAACAGATAAGTCAAAACTACCACCTTGCAAAAAGGCAAAAAGAAAATGCATTTTATCTGACTATCCTCTCCCATAATCTACTCTCTCTTCCATCACCTCCATCCCCCCTCCCCACCACTGTCCCCTTTCTCCCATCCCCTTTCTCTCCTTTTCCCTCTAGATCTCTATACCCCAATTAAATATGTGCATTATTTCCTCTTTGAGCCATCTCCAATGAGAATGAAGACTCCCTCATTGCCCCTCACCTTCCCCCCTTCCATAACATTGTAAAAGCTTTTTCTTTACTCTTTTACATGAAACATCTTAGCCTATTCAACTTCTCCTTTCCATCCTCCCAGTACATTTCCTTTTCTCACATTGACTCCATTTTTACAATATATTATGCCTTCAAGTTCAGCTCTCTCTTGTTCCTTGTCTATATATGCTCCTTCTAATGGCCTTAATAAATGAGAAAGTACATGAGTTATCAGTATCATCTTCCCATGCAGGAATACACACAGTTCATCATCATAAAATCCCTCATAATTTACCCTTCTCATTCACCCTCTTTATGCTTCACCTGAGTCTGTACTTTCTGTTCAGCTCTGGTCATTTCAACAGGAATATTTGAAATTCCTCTATTTCCTTGAATGTCCATCTTTTTCCCTAGAAGAGGATGTTCATTTTTGCTGGGTTATTGATTCTCAGTTGCATTCTAAGCTCTTTTGCCTTCCAGAATATTATATTTCCAAGCCCTATGAGCCCTTAACATGGATGCTGCTAATCCCTGTGTAATCCTGACTGCAGAGACATGATATTTCAATTGTTTCCTTCTGGCTGCTTGTAATATTTTTCTCTTTGACTTGGGAGTTCTGGAATTTTGCTACACTATTAGAAGGAGTTATTATTTTTTTGAATCTCTCTTTCTGGAGGAGATCAATAGATTCTCTCTTTTTCTCTTTTTTCCTCTGTTTGTAGGATATCAGGGCAATTTTCCTGTAGAAATTCTTTAAAAATGAAGTCAAGGCTGTTTTCCTGATCATAACTTTCAGGTAGTTCAATAATTTTTAAATTGTCTCTTCTGGATCTGTTCTCCAGGTCAGTCATTTTTTTTTCAATGAGATATTTCATGTTTCTTCTAGTTTTTCATTCTTTTGGTATTGTTTTAGTGTTTCTTGATTCTTCACAAAATCATCAGTTTTCTTTAGCTCCATTCCACAGCTGAAGTAGTTATTTTCTTCAGAGTTTTCTTATCTCCTTTTCCATCTGCCCAGTTTGGCTTTTTAAGGTATTATTACCCTCATTAACTTTGTGGACTGCTTTTTCCATTTTATCTAAACTGGAATGGAACATGTTATTTTTCTTTGGAATTTTTTGGATCTCCTTGACTTAGATGCTGACTTGGTTTTCAGGTTTTTCTTGCATCTCTATCATTTCTCTTCCCAATTTTTTCTCTACTTCCTTTACTTGATTTTCAAAATCTTTTTTGAGTTCTGCCATAACCTGAGCCCAACTCTTATTTTTCTTGGTGGCTTTAGATGCATAAGTTTGGACTTTGTCATCTTCTGAGTGTGGATCCTCCATGGGATTAAAGTAACTGTCTATGGTCAGGTACTTTTATTACTGTTTATTCATTTCCCCAGCCTATGCCCTGGCTTTGGGGTGCATCCTGAGCTTTTACATATTATTGGGACACCCCTGCAAGGACTTCAGTTGCTTCAAGGTCTTATGAGAGAGGCTTGGACTCCACTCTTGGTCAGTGCTTTTGTCTGCGGATGACCACAAGCACACATCTCTGCCAAGGAGTGGTAAGGAGGGTCATATGCTATGGCAGTATGGTAGCCCAGACTATGACCAGGGTATGAATATAAACAAAGCACTGGAGTCCTGACCCAGGGACAGAAGAGAGAACCCGGCATTCTTCCCCTACCTCCTTACCTTCTGTGGGCTGAGAGCTCTGTGAACAGCTGCTGGGTGGTTCCCTGTTGGGTGACTTTGTGTACCTGCTTCCATTTCCTGGGATTTGGGCTGTGTTGACACCTGTGGCTGTGTAGAGGGCCAAGTTGGCCTGGGCTTCACACTTGCTCTGAAAGAGGCTTCCCCCACTGATCTTCCAAGTGATCCCTGTATTTGCAGGTCAGGAAATTACTTCTACTGCCAGGAGCCAGGGCTCCCAGGGACCCAGATGCCCCATGAGCTGTTTCCAGAAGGTTGGAGCTCCTTCACTCTGGCTCAGTGATCCTTACTGCAATGCTGCCCCTCCAATCTCATGGAACAAAGCCTTCCCATGAATTTCCATGTTACCTTAGCCTGGAGAATTGCCTCACTGGGTCTTTCTGTCTCTTGAAAATTTCAAGGTTTTTGGAATATTTTGGAGAGAGAGTGCCTGGGGAAGCCTGTTCTCATGCTGCCATCTTGGCTCACCTTCCAAAATGTGTTTCTTCTAAACAATATATTTTAGGATTCTGGTTTTTAAACTACTCAGCTATCTGCTTCCATTTTAAGGGAGAGTTCTTACCATTCACATTCAGTTATAATTACTCTTGTATTTCTCTTCATCTGATTTGCCCCTCTTATTTTTTCTCTCACCCTATATCTCATCATTTTTTTCCCTGACTAACACCTCCCTCAATCTGCTCTCCCTTCTATAAGCCCCTCCTTTCTTTTCCTTTCCCCTTTTTATCCTACTTCCCTATTAGATAAGATAAATTTATAAACTCAACTATACTTGTATTTTATTCCATCTTTGAGTCAAAACTGATGAGTGTAAGATTCAAACAATGTTCACCTCCTCTTTTATTTCCCTCTACTGTAATAGGTCCTTTGGGCATATTCATGAGATATAATTTACAGTTTTCTATTTCTCTTTCCTTTTTTATTTTAGTTCAATACTTTTTTATCACTTTTTTACATCATCACATCAAAATCAACTAATACCCACACCCTCTGTCTTGACTTCTTCTTACTGCATAAAATAGATACTGCTCTCAAGAGTTAGAAATATCACCTTAAACTTAAATTTAATAGTATTGAATATCATCCTTATTTTCTGTTTACCATTTTATGTATCTCATGAATCTTGTATGTGAAGATTAATTTTTTTTGTTCTGCCTGGTCTGTTAATCAAGAAAGTTTGAAATTTCTCTATTTCATTGAATATTCCTCTGCCTCCCCCCCAATTAATTATGCTCAATTTTGCTGGGTAGTCGATTATTACTTGAAATCCAAGCTACTTTGCCTTTCTGAATATCAGGCCCTCTGAACTCTTAAATAAGAAGCTGAAAATTCTGTGTAGGCCTGAATGTAATTCTTTGATATTTGAATTGTTTCTTTCTGGCTGTCTAATGTATTTTCATCTTCACTTATTTATTCTAGAATTTGGCTACATTATTCCTTAGAGTTTTCTTTTTGAGAATTCTTTTCGAAGGTGGGCAATGACATTTTGCCCTTTGGTAGTTTTTCTTAACAATTTCATGAATTCCATGTTGTTTTTCTCTTGTCAAGGGTTTTAGGTAACTTCAATAGTCTCCTGAATTGTTTCTCTTTTTAAAAAAAATATTTATTTTCATCTATTTGGACATGCATTTTTCCAGGTTACAAAATTTGCCTTCACTTCACATCCCATTATCCTCCCCTCAGGAGGGAACAGTTAGGTTAGCATTTTACACACATATTCTGTTGAACTTGTTTACAAATTTTTGGCATGAAAAATTAGGATTAAGGGAAAGAGATATGTAAGAGATAATTTTTATAAAGTGTTCAGTGAGATTTGGAAGGGTTGTTTTTTTTTTCTGTGTGTTTTGTTTTGTTTTTCTTCCTCTGGTTAGGGTTAAATATAGTCCATAAGCAGTCAGATACAATTGTTATAGCTATCTGGACTGCTGAGAGGAATTGCTTTCATCAAGGGTATTTATCTCATAATGTTTTTGATGTGTACAGTTTTCTCTTGGTTCTTCTCCCTTTGCTTAGCATCAGATCTCATAATTCATCCCATGCCTCTCTAGAGTCCAACTATTGTTTCTTATAGTACAATAGTATTCCATACTATTTATGTACCATAACTTGTTTAACCATTTCCCAATTGGCATTGGCAGGCATTCCCTCGATTTCCAATTGTTTGCCACTACAAAAAAAAGACCTGTTATGAATATTTTGGAATGTAGAACTTTTCACATTTTTTACAATTTCTTCTGGATATAGTCCTAGAATTGGAATTGCTGGGTCAAATGGTATGAAAAATTTTATTACTAATCAGGCATAGTTCCATATTGCTCTCTGGAAAGGTTGGATACATTCACAACTCCACCAACAATGCATCAGTGTCCCAATCTTCCCACAACCTCCAACATTGATCATCTTCTCTTGTTGTTTTGAATTCTTTTCTCTAAACAAAAGTGATTATATTTTTTCATATGACTATATAGCTTTAATTTCTTCATTTGAAAAACTTTCCTTTAAAAAACCCTTTAACCATTTATCAATTAGTAAATGACTTGTGATCTTATAAATTTGATGCAATTCTCTATAAATTTTTGAAATAAGATCTTTATTAAAACTCCAGGTTGGGAAGATTTTTTCCCACCTTTTTTGCTTTCCTTTTAACTTTTGGCAGCATTGATTTTATTAATGCAAAAACTATTTAATTTAATATTGTGAAAACCAATCATTCTGCAGTTTCTAATCTGCTCTAATTCTTGTATGGTCATAAATTTATCTCTTTTCCAAAGACCAGATAGATTTTTTTTTGTCTTTGAATTTATCTAAATCATTGCTCTTTATGTCTAAATCTTGTACTCATTTTGATGCTATTTTGGTATAGGGTATGAGATGAGTAGTTGTTGCTATACTATGTTCCATTTTCCCCAACATTTTTTGTCAAATAGTCAGTTCTTATCCAAGAGGCTGATGTCTGGGTTTGGCAAATAGTAGATAGCTATAGTCATTTACTGCAGTGTCTTTTAAACTGATTCTAATCCACTAATCATTACTATATTTCTTAACAAGTACCAGGCACTTTGGATGACTGTTGATTTATAGTATAGTTTTATTTTTTTAGTTTAAAATTTTATTTATTTTTGTCTCTTTGTACATGCATATTTCCAAGTTTCAAAATTTCCCTCCACCCTCCTTCCCACCTCCCTCCCTTCAGCAGGGAACAGTCAGCTTAACTATAGTATAGTTTTAGATTAGGTAGAGCTAGGCTTCCTTCCTTTACATTTTTTCATCAGTTCCCTTGCTATTCTTGCACTTTTGTTGTTCCAAATGAAATTTGTTACAATATTTCTAGCTCAGTAAAGTAGTTATTTGATAGTTTGATTGCTATGGCACTGAATAAGTAATTTAATTTGGGCAAAATTGTCATTTTTATTATATTAGCTTGACCTAACCATGAGCATTTGACATATTTCCAATTATTTACATCTGACATTGTTTGGGTGAGGAATGCTATATTTTTGTGTAATTGTGTTCATACAGTTTCTGAGTTTGTTGTAAGAGGTAGATACTCAGGTATTTAATGTTGTCTAAAGTTATTTTCATTGCAATTTCTCTTTCTATCTCTTGTTGTTGGGCTTTGTTGTTCATATATAGGAATGTTGAGTTTATTTTATATCTTGCTAGTTTTCTGAACTTGTTAATTGTTTCAAGGAGTTTTTTAAGTAATTTTCTTGAGTTCTCTAGTTCTCTAGATACCATCATATCATCTGCAAAAAGTGAAAGTTTTGCTTCCTCACTGCCAATTCTGATGTCTTTAATTTCCCTTTCTTCTCTTATTGCTACTGCTAGCATATCTAATACTATATTGAATAGTAATGATGATAATGGGCATCATTGTTTCACACCTGATTTTATTGGAAATGCTATGAGTTTATTCCTATCAAATATAATATTGTTGATGGTTTTAGATAGATAATATTTATTATTTTAAGGAAAACTTCATTCATTCCTAAACTTTCTAGTGCTTTAAAAAGGAATGAATATTGCATTTTATCAATGGCTTTTTCAGCATCTATGGAGATAATCATATTATTACTGTTAGTTTTGCTATTGATATGTTTAATCATGTTTAGTGTTTTCCTAATGTTGTACCATCCCTACCTGCCTGATGTAAATTCAACTTTCTCATGGTGTATTATCCTGGAAATAACTTGTTGTATTCTCATTGCTAAAATTTTATGTAAGATTTTTGCATCAGCATTCATTAGGGAGATTGGTCTATAATTTTATTTGTCTGTTTTGGTTCTTCTTGGTTTAGGGATAAGCACCATGTTGGTGTCATAAGAGAAATTTGGCAGAGCTCCTTCCTCTCTTATGTTTTTAAATAGTTTATGTAGAATAGGAATTAATTGTTCCTTAAGTGTCTGGTAGAATTCACTAGAAAATTCATTTGGAACTGGAAACATTTTCTTAGGGAGTTTATTGATGATTTCTTCAATTTCTTTTTTTCTGAAATGGGGTTGTTTAATTTCTTTATTTACTCTTCTGTTAATCTGGTCAGTTTGTATTTTTGTAAATATTCATCCATTTCTCTCAAGTTATCCAATTTAGTAGCAATCAGTTCAGCAAAATAGCTCTGTATTATCTCTTTAATTTTCTCCTCATTGGTGGTTAGTTCACCCTTTTCAGTTTTGATACTGGTAATTTAGATATCTTTTTTCTTTTTTTTAAAATCAGATTAACCAAAGGTTTATCTCTTTTATTGGCTTTTTTTCATAAAACCAACTCTTAGTTTTATTTATGAGGACAATGTTTTCCTGCTTTCAATTTTATTGACCTCTCCTTTGATTTTCAGAATTTCTAATTTGGTATTTAATTGAGGATGTTAATTTCTTCTTTTTCTATAATTTTTAGTTTCATACCCCATTCATTGATCTCCTCTTTCTCTATTTTATTCATATAGGCATTTAGACATATAGTTTCCCCTCAAAACTTCCTTCGCCTAATCCCATAAATTTTGATATGTTGTCTCATTATTATCATTTTCTTGGACATAATTTTTAATATTTGTATTATTTGATGTTCAATCCACCCATTATTTAAGATAAAGCTGTTTAATGTCCAATGTGTTCTTGGTTTATCTTTCCCTGACCCTTTATTACATGTAATTTTTATTGTATTATGATCTGAGAAAAGGGTATTTATTGTTTCTACCTTTCTACATTTGATTATAAGTTTTTGTGACCTAGTATATGTGCCTAGTACATGGTCAATTTTAGTTAATGTGCCATGTACAACCAAGAAAAAGATATATTCTTTTCGATCTCCATTAAGTTTTCTCCAGAGCTCTATCATATCTAAATTTTCTAAGATTTCATTCACCTTCTTAACTTCCTTCTTGTTTATTTTGTTAGATTTATCTAGTTCTGAGAGAGGGAGATTGAGGTATGCCCATTATGAAAGTCTTGCTGCCTATTTCTCCTTGTAATTTTCCTCTAGAAATATGGATGCTATACCACTAGATTCATACATGTTTAGTAATGATATAACTTCATTACCAATGGTGCCTTTAAGAAGATGTAGCTTCCTTCCATTTTCCTTTTAATGAGATTGATTTTTGCTTTAACTTTGACTGAGATTAAGATCACTACCCCAGGTTTTTTTTTCTTCAGCTGAGTAATAATATATTTTACTCCAACCTTTTACCTTTACTCTTTGTGTATCTCTCTGCATTAAGGGTGTTTCATATTAACAACATGTTGTAGGATTCTAGTTTTTTATCTGTTCTGCTAACTACTTCTGTTTTATGGGGCAGTTCATCCCATTCACATTTACAGTTAAGATTGCTGGTTCTCTATTTCCCCTCCATGCTATCTTTCTCTGTTTATATTTCTTTCTTTCTTTTTCTTATTCCTCCTCACCAAAACTTTCCTACCTTTCTCCTTTGACTTTTCTTTTAAAATTTAACTTTGTTTATTTTCACTTATACCTTTCCTTCCCTTTTACCAGTCACTTTTTCCCTCATCTTTCCCTTTCCCAGTACACCTCTTCCCTGTAGATTGTTAGATTTTTAAACCGGAAGTGGAAATGTATGTTATTCCCTCACTGGACTAAATCTATTAAATAGAATTTACTCAGCATTCACATTCTCCCTTCCTTCCCTCTAAAATTACAAAGCTTTGTGCTTCTTCCCTTGGTGTTATTTATTGGTCTAATATTATTAATCAGGTATCATCAATCACTGTTTGTTTATTTGATTGCTTAATGAGCTCCTATTGTTAAAAAGATATCATCACAGATTGTTTACTTGATTGGTTGATAAGCAGCATTGACTCAAATTGCATCATATTATAATTATAATCATTTTTTACCCAACCCCCATTTTAAAATATCTTTGAAGTACACACAATCCTCCTCCGGAGCCAAAATATCATCAAAGCCATATCATTTTTTGAACTATTTGTGTTCCTTCCGTCAGGCCAATTTTCTTTCACACTTTACCTGCCCCCCCCCATCAAGGGTACTTACTATCTCCTTGTTAAGTGAATCAAGGGTTAAGTGAAATCCATATCTAATTAACTGTAATGATCTTAAAGATCTCTAAGTATTGGGAGGATCTGGTCTCACCTGAGAACTTTACAAATGATTGTAAGTTACAAAGATAATGACTCAGTTCCTTACAGTTTATCATGCTTTCACTAGACAAGGTGCCAAACACTCTGTGATTACTGTAAGTCAAAGATTAATGAGATACTTAAGTTTACAGTTACCACCCCTGCTTTTCTTCAGGGCTTTTTGTCTCAAACATAGTGATATGTTCTGGGACCTCTACAATGGAGAGAAAATATCCAATTACACCCATATTCTTTATGTTTATTCTACCCTCTAATTAAGCATAGAGGATTAAAGTTCTAAAAATTAGAAGTGTTATAGCTTCCCTTTTAGGGTTCTATACAATTTGATATCTTGACCATTTCATTTATTTTGTTTGTTTTTTTTTTCCTTCACCTTTTAATTTACTTTTTTGGGTTTTTTTTTTTTTATGAAGCTCTTGCATTCTGTGTTTGTTGATTGAATTCTCTGTTCAGTTCTGGTCTGTGTGTCAGGAAATTCTGGAAGTCCTGTATTTTGTTGAACATCCATCTTTTTTCCAGACAGTATGTGCTGAATTTTTCAGGGAAGAACATTCTGGCTTGTAATCCCAGGTCCTTTGCTGTTCAGAATATGCTATTGCAGTTCTTCCAGTACTTCAATGTTGAGGCTGGTAGGTCCTGTGTGAAAATGATTGTGTTTCCTTTATATTTGAATTGTTTTCTTTTTGTTGTTTGCAATATTTTCTCCTTTATTTTATTTATCTCCTTTATTTATGAGAATTTGACTATTACAGCCCTTGGAGTTTTTATCCTGGGATTTCTTTCTGGAGGGGATCTGTGAATTCTTTCAATGATTGTATTGTTATCTTGTTCTAGTAGATTTGAGCAGTTTTCCATCATAATTTCCTGTTTGATGTTTTCCAGGTTCTTTTGTTGGTCCAAGATTTTTGATAGCTGATGATTTGTAGATTGTCTCTTCTGGATCTATTTTCCAGGTCATTTTTTTCCCTAAAAGGTACTTCACATTTTTTCAATTTTTTCAGCCTTTTCATTTTGTTTGATGGAGTCGTGTAGTCTTGTAGATTCATTAGTTTATAACTGTTCAATTCTAAGTTTTGGGATTTTATCTTCTTCAATTATCTTCTGTGTTTCCTTTTCCAGTTGGTTATTTTTAATTTTAATGTAGTTGTTTCTTTGGTCAACATGTCACAATTTTCCTGCATGACTTTCATTTCTTAATTCCATTTTCCTTTTTTCCTCTTGTCTTTGGTTTTTAAATTCTTTCTTAAGCTCTTCAATGAGCTTTTGTATTCGAGCCCATTTTATATAGTTTTGATAGCTCCCCTGTGAGTGATTTTTCACTGCTTTCTTTTTCTGACATGGAATTTCTGTCACCTTTGTCTGTAAGTAGTTTTCTATAGTGAATGCTCTTTCAGCTGTTTTGTTCATCTTTGTTGTTTTAGTTTTGCTCCTGTGTTGTAGGGAATATAGATTCACAGTTTTATTTTTCTGGGGTTGGGATCTGATCCCTTGCTTGTTGGCCAAGATGCTGCCTATGCATTCCAGGTCTTGCCTTTGCAAAGGTGTTTTACCTTCCTTTATGTCCAGGTTCTGACTTAGCAGTGGTTTAGATCTGACTCTTCCTGTCTTTTACCCCATTGTTCTCAGGGTTCAGACTATGTTTGGGGCTGGAGTCTTCTCTGCTAGCTTGCTATCTAGCTACTGGGACCTCTGCTATTGTTAAGCTGTTAAGCTGTCAGGACCTTTCATTGCACCATGGCTAAAATTCTCCTGCTGGTTTTCCCGTTCTCTCACCTCCTGGACTTTACTTTCCCTTTTGCCTGAAAGAAACAGACCTTTACTGAAGATTCTACAGTTGAAAACTTCTTTGAATCTTCTCTTTTTCTTGATTGGATCTGTAGTGTGAATGTCAGGGTAGAGACTTCATTAATCTTTGGTAGGGGAAAGCTCCAGGTGCATATGAGCTTCGTGCTGCTATCTTGACTCTGACTGGGAAGTCCTCAATTGTTTGTCCAATAAGGTATTTCACATTTTCTTCTCTTTTTCTTACTTTTGATTTTATTTGACTGATTCTTCATATCTCACAGAGTCATTAGTCTCTACTTGTCCAATTCTAAACTTTAAGAGATGATCTTCTTCCATTAGCTTCTTTATCGTCTTTTCCAGTTGATCAATTTCCCTCTTAAAGGACTTATTTTCTTTTCCTATTTTTGCAATTCTATTTTTAAAAGAGTAGTTTTTGATCTTCAAATACAAGATTTAAAAGATGCATTAAAAGGTAAACAGAAAAGAAAGAAACATGTTATTCAATAGGATTAAACTAAAGTTTAAGGTTATATTTGTAACTCTCAAGAGCAGTATCAGTCCAAGTTGTTGAACTTTATTTTCATAATTCTCCATTTCTTTTCCAAATTTGTCTTCTATTTCTCATACTTCATTTTACAATTACTTTTTGAGCTCTTTCAAGAGAACCTTCTGGGTTTGAGACTAATTTCTCAGGTTCTTTGTGGCTTCACATATAGACATTTTACCAAACTCCCCTTTTCTGAAAGTGTTTTGATCTTCACTTTCTCTAAATTTGCATTCTATAGTCATGGTTCTTTTTGGTATTTGTTCTTTTTTGTTTTTTCTTTTTATTTATTTTATTTTCAAAATTAAGTTACATTTATTTCAACATTAATTTTTGTAAAATTTTCCATCTGCCTTCTCCTCCTCAATCCCATGACAGCAAGCAATCTAATACAGCCTATATATGTGTAATAATGATAAATATATTTCCATATTAATAATAATACTATGAAATAAAAAATCAAAGCAAAAGGAAAGGAAAAAGAAAGGGGAAAAAATTGAAAATAGTATGCTTTGATCTACATTTAGACTCCATTGTTTTTTCTCTGGATGTGGATGACATTTTCTATCACAAGTTCTTTAGAATCATCTTTGGTCACTTTACTGCTGTGAGATGAGCTAAGTCTATCATAGTTGATAATCACAGTTGTGCTATTAGTTTGTACAATGTTCTCCTGGATCTGCTCACTTCACTCAGTATGAGTTTATGTAAGTCTTTTCAGATTTTTCCTTGTCATTTCTTATGGTACAATTTATATTCCACTACATTTATACAGCACAACATGTTCATCCATTCCCCAGATGATGAGCATTTCTTCAATTTCCAATTCTTTGCCACCCTAAAAAGAGTTATTATAAATGTTTATGTACATGTGGGTCATTTTCCCCTTTTTATGATTTCTTTTGCATACATACCTAATAGTGGTATTGCTGGATCAAAGGTTATAGCTTTTTCAGTTCAGTGCCAAATCAGTTCACAACTCGACCAAGTTGTGCTCCAATTTTCCTACATTCCCTTCAACATTGACCATTTTCCTTTTTTATCATATTAGCCAATCTGAAAGGTGTGAGGTAGTACCTCAGAGTTGGTTTAATTTCCATTTCTCTAATTAATAGTGATTTAGAACAGTTTTTAATATGATTATAGATAGCTTTAATTTAATCTAAAAACAGGCTATTCATTTCCTTTGTCCACTTATCACTTGGGGAATGTTTTATATTTTTTATAAATTTAACTCAGTTCTCTATATATTTTAGAAATGAGGTCTTTAACAAAAACACTGATGCAAAAAATTGTTTCCCAGCTTTCTGTTTTCCTTCTACTCTTGGTTGCATTGGTTTTGTTTGTGCAAAAACTTTTCAATTTAATACAATTTAAAAATTATCTATTTTGCATTAGAAAATGTTCTCCCTTGTTTGTTATTAAATTCTTATTGTTGGGGTGGCTAGGTGGCACAATGGATAGAGCACTGGCCCTGGAATCAGGAGTACCTGAGTTCAAATCCAGCCTCAGACACCTAAGAATTACCTAGCTGTCTGGCCTTGGGCAAGCCACTTAACCCCATTTAGCTTGCAAAAACTTAAAAAAAAATTCTTATCCTCTCCATAGATCTGATAAGTAAACTATTCCTTGCTCTCCTGCTTATCTTATTGTATCATCCTTTAGGTCTAAATCATATAACCATCTTGAACTTATCTTATTATAAGGGTGCCATACTATTTTTTTAGATTTTTTCCAGCAATTTTTGTCAAAAAGTGAATTCTTATCTCAGAAGTTGAGTCCTTGTGTTTCATCTAAGGGTAGATTACTATAATCACTTACTACTATATCTGTGTACCTAATCTATTCCATTGATAAACCTCTCTATTTCTTAGTCAGTATCAAATGCCTTTGTTGAGTGCTGCTTTAAAATATAGTTTTAAATCTGGTACAGCTGGGCATTATGTTTGCATTGTTTTTAATGTATTCCCTTGATATTCTTGACATTTTGTTCTTTCATTTTTTGCTTATTTTTTGTAAGTTGTACTCTGCTCCTGGGACACAGGGAATACTGGCTCAAATTTCTTGTGTTTCAGAGACAAAAGCCTGGTTTCTAATTTTTCTGCACCGGGGCCTCATGTACTGGCAGCTTGCCCATGACTTTGAGGTAACCTCTCCTAGATGTATCTTTTGTACCAGAGTTCTAGGACTTACAATTTGCCTTTCATGCTAAAGCCAGAAGCCTCACAACTGCCCTGCTGATCTTGGATCTGAAGGGCCTAGGTTACTGATCTGTGTGGTGGTGAATAAGAGCATCCTGGTAGCTTACTCTTATCCACCGCCCCCTTACACATGGACTGGAAATTGCTCTGTTTTTGGAAGTAAGACATACCTTTTCTTTTTTATTAAAGATTTTATTTATTTTGAGTTTTACAATTTTTCCCCTAATCTTACTTCCCGCCCCCCAACCCCCACAAGGACATACCTTTTCTGAAGACCTTCTAATTTAAACTAGGAAATTGATTCACTACATGTTTTTGTGGGTTGTATTGTTTCAGAATCTCTATAGAGCTTGATTTATTGTTGTTTCTAAGGGAATCTTGGGAGAGTTCAGGCAACTTCCTGGTTTTGCTCTGTCATTCTGGCTTCCACTAAACCTTTTTTTTTCAAGGCAATGGAGTTAAGTGATTTGCCCAAGGTCACATAGCTAGGTAATTATTAAGTGTCTGGGGCCAGATTTAATCTCAGATCCTCTTGACTCCAGAATCAGTACTCTATCCACTATGCCACCTAGCCGCCCCCAAACAATACCGTTTTTTTTTTGTTTAGATTTTTTCAAGGCAATGGGATTAAGTGGCTTACTCAAGGCCACAGGACTAGGTAATTATTAAGTGTCTGAGGTCGGATTTGAACCCAGGTACTCCTGACTCCAAGGCTGGTGCTCTATCCGCTGTGCCACCTAGCCACCCCTGATACCTTCTTGAAGTTCATATGGTAAACTGTGTAAAGGAGAAAATGGCTATCTCTCACAGTTTATGATGGGATATATAAAAAAAAGAAAATTGAACCAAAGAAAGTAAATATTGAAATATTGTCTACCTATTTCATTTTCGGTCACAACTAGAGCTGCTCTGTCCAGATCATTCTCTCAGCTTTCAAAGCAACTGAACTTAAGTCCACATCTATTTTTTTCTTAACATAGATTATTTGAATTACAGTGGTCAAACTCTGGCTCCTCCCTGAAGATACTGGGTCATGGTTTCATTTTTTTTATTCTACTCTTAGCAAAGAGCTGAGTAAAAACAGAAGTGTTGCTATTTATTGCCATTTGTTGATTGATCGAATAGTATGGTAACCTACTGTCTCTGTTCTTTAGCCTCTGTGAAATCTGAGGACTAATGGTATGATTCATTGAGGGAAACAAAGAAAATAGAAATTATAAGATTATTCTTATAATCCTCCCTGATAAGAAAGCAGAAGTGGGATTTCCTTGATGTTTATCCCTCTTTGTCAAGGAGCTATACAATCCAAAAGAGAGCCTATTTGTTTTTGTTCATGATATTTAATTTTATTTATTGGAAAATTGAGGCCAAGCAGGGTGATGCAGGTCTGTGTTAAGAAGCAATAGACACCTTAACCAGAACCCAACAGAAGCATCAGAGTTCTCACACATACCATGATTCTTGTGGCTGCTAAGCAAATGAATTGATTGAAATAACAGATTATCTGCTTTTACTTTTTTTGTTCACAAGTCTAAGATGTGGAATGAAAATCTATTTGTCCATTTCTTTTCCTGAACTATAAGTAGACTTGGGTATTTATTTGGCTCTGAGCAAGAATTGGGAAGAAAACCAGAAGGAAGTTTGTGATGGTGACTTCACATAGAATTTTTTTGTCTTAGTCTCATTTTCTCTTTATTCCATGTTCATTATACTGTTTGACCATAATATATAGTGTCTATATTGGAAGATGTTTTAGGAAGTGATTTATGAAAGTAAAAGATTGAGCTTGGGTGGGAACTCCAGTCAACTAGATTTTTTTTCAGCTAGTAAGTTAAATAGTAGGTTTATTATTTTAACAGTTGAGTAGTTTCATGTTTCATTAACTAAACTAAATTGTTATTTTACTAAAGTGTTAAACACCATAGTCACTTATGAGCGAATTTAAACCAGTAGTGTGCCATTTCAGAAGGAGAGCAGGATTAAAATTTTTCAGGGTGGAATATGACAGAAATATTATAGGTTTTTACAAAGTTGCCATCCGTGATTCATGATGTACAGTGACTAATTAAAGATTGGGTAGTAGTTCTAGTAGATCACCAAGCGAAGTCCCTGATGCCTAATTTAGTTATGTCACTTTACTAATGAAAATTCTTTGGATGATTAATGAACTGAGGAACAATTGTCACCATATATACATAAAGGAAAGAATACTGAGCCACTCCTTAATGTAGATTTATGCTCAGAGTTGCCTTTGGCCCTCATCCCTGCTCTTTGCCTCTAGTTTTTTTTTCCTATTTAGCTTCATCAACTCACATGAGTTTCTTTTTATTTGCAAATGACTCCCAGATCTATATTTCCAGAACCTCTCTCTCTCCTCAGTTCTAGTTCAGTATCACTATTCATTGAATATTTCATATTACATGCAATATAGCCATCTTAAACTCAACAAGTCATTCATTAGCTTCACTCCCAAATCCATCCCTGTTCAAAATTCTTATTTTCCAAATCTAAAACCTTATATATTCCTTAATTCTTTACTCCTTTTTTGTCACATATCCAATCATTTGCCAAATTCCATCTTTTTTTACTTTTTAAATATATTTTGTTTGACATTTTATTTCCTATCTCAACATAATTATCCCAAGTAACCTTCCCTCTCTTCCCTCTATCTAAAGAGCTACCCCATACCACAAATAGCATTGCTTTAGAGAGTAAACTATCAGCACAACTAATCAATACATTGAAAAAGTATCAAAGCATCCAATGTTAAACAACTATGAACCTCCTACTTCCAGGTCACAGAAAAATTCAGAAATGATTTTGAACATCAAGTAAGAGAGGGTAGAGAAAAAAATGAGAAAATAAATCAGAGTGACGAAAGAAAAATATGAGAAAAGAGTCAATAGCTTGTTAAAGGAGACACAAAAAACTCCTGAAGAAAATAACTTAAAAAACAGACTAGGCCAAAAGGTAAAAGAGGTACAAAAAAAATGCATGAGAACAACAATGCCTTAATTGACCAAATGGAAAAGAAGGTACAAAAACCCACTGAAGAAAATAATTCCCTGAAAATTAGAAATGAACAAAAGAATGATTGAGTTGGGGCAGCTAAGTAGCACAATGGATAGAGCACTAGCTCTGGAGTCAAGAGATCCTGAGTTCAAATCCAACCCCAGTCACTTAAAAAAAGTATAATTGAGTTAAAGAACAAATCACAAAAACAGCAAATAATTTTCTTATTACCTCTATTAGGGAGACCAACCTGTGCTTTGCCCATACATAGCAGTTACTTGTCACTTAAAGAAATACAAACAGAGTACACTTTGTGGTCACTGAAAAAAAAATTTTTTTCTCCATATACTTAGCTAGAAATATGATCTGTTTTCTGCTACCATCAACTCCTGATCAACTACCAGCAATAGTCAAGTCAATCTGAAATCCTCAGCAGTAACAGTTACTGAAAACCAGAGAAGAAAATTCTCACCAAGCTTTGGATTTGTAAAAAGTTTTAGTATAAGAAATGAATATGCGTTTACCAGGAAAATGTAATTAAAGAAAATGCATAGATATCTATTTTGTCACAAAACCTAAGAATCACAGAGCTATTCAATCTGAATTGCATCTGAAGCCTCCTAAAGGTTTACCTCCCTATTAAAATATGAGTTTCTTGAGAGCAGGAATATTAACTGTATTTCTAATTGTATACCTAGAACACTTTACTTTGAACACAGGAAGCATTAAATAAATTCATATTCAAATATCCATTTATTTATGGTATCATCCTTTAAGTTAACTCTTGTGGCTAACATCTACATTGATTTATTATGAAAAAAATATTCTGGATGTTTTTTATCAGGAAATATTTACTAGAGAGTCCCAAGAGAAACTTTATCTATTTATATACCCTTCTGTATTCCTCATAAAACAGCACTAACCTATGTGATTTTGATTAGCAAGACAATTTTTTTTCAAAGTTACAATGAAGGCAAAATTTTTAGAGAAATTTTCTGTGAGATAGTCAAATGAAGATTACCTTACTTTTGTCCTCTTCTTCCCACATATGCGATATTTTCTTTAGCTCCTTCTTTGATTGGATCTCTGATTGATTCATTCATCAATGTTCTTATTCTTATTGTATACCTAGATGGGAACACAGGCAGTGCAGAAAAATACTGATCCTGGGATGAGTTGGAATTTCCCTACCAATGTCTTCAAGTACTCTTAGGTGCTTTACTGGTCTAGTTCTTAGTCACTCATGGAAACATTAGTGCTGGAAAGGACTTTAGAGAAAATCTAATTCAAGTTGAAATGTGGTACCTGAGGCCTGGAGAATATAAATGACTTCTCTATAGTGACAACTAATTTGTGGTAGAGCCAGGTGTTTAGAATCTAGGTTTTGTTTTCTTTCAGGTTCTTTCCAATTTTTGCTGCAACATCTTCAAAAAAAGAAAACAATGTCTTTCAAATTGATATAAAGGGCAATATCAGAAACATATCTTTAAGTTAGGTATCTAGATCCCTGATACTGTCTTTAGATCTAATTTCTGTGGATAAGAGTCTAAATGAGTCATTTTCTTTCAGACTTGGATTAAACCAGTGGTTACCAATTTTTTCAATATTCAGCCAAACTTGAATCCATTTAATCATTTGTTAAAGCTTAATTGTACAGATTCATTAAAAAGATATTACACCTACCTATTAAAATGCTGAGGAAAACAGTTGATAATATTTATTTTCATTCTAATAAAACTGCTTAAAACAAGGGAATTAAGTGGTTAAATGAGTTACCCAAGGCAACTGTCATAATCTGCTAAGAAGTTGCTGATCTGAACTGATAGAAGGTTGTTTTTTTTTAACAGATGAAATTCCAGGTTGTATTTTTATAGTGGGTTTTTATTTTAGGAAAAAAATTCTAGTACTCCAAATAATAGTCACTGGTCTGCCTTCTTAGCTACTTCATCTAAACAATATGAGAGACAACAATAATAGTAATCTTGTCATGAATTTGGCTATTTATTTTTTTCCTAGTAAAAGAACAGTTCGAAGACCCTTCTGATGCAGGTATTCTCCATTCTTCTCTAATACTGCTTCATTTAATAGGGTAAAATATATTCTGTAACCCACCCCCCTCAGTCTCTTCTTTTCATATAACAGAAAAAAAGTTATACTTAATGTGACTCATGCAAAGACCATTGTTACAATACTTTTTCCCCTGGAATTTCCTGTAAGACTAATTACAAAAAAATAGGATCATTTCTTTTTGTTAATACCATGCCTAATTGAACATTTTTATGGTGTGCAGGTAATAAGGATAAAGACTTTAGAGAGAAAATTGGGGTTATTATTTCTTCTAATGGTTAGGTCTGTTTGTTCTTGAATTGTTTTCCTAAGTAATACCCTTGGCAAAGGGAGTAGAACCAAGAGAACAATGTACCCATCAATAACAACACTGTGAGACAAACATCCTAATCATGTTTATCATAATACATAGGTACATTGCTAACCTGACTCGTTGCTAAGGGGAGGGGAGTGGGAAGGGAGGGTGGAAGGAAATTTTGTAATTTAAGACTGTACATGTGCATATGGCTAAAAATAAATAAATAATCAAATAATTAAAAGGAGAGAAAAAGTAATACTCTTAGAAATAATTCTATGATTGAAATTTCTGCATTAATACTATTGTTCTCTTATAAAACTTTTCCTTTTTTGGCTAAAATTTATGATAATGACATAATGAAAAAAACCTCTGGATTAAAAGTTATAATCAACTACTCAATCCAAACATATTTATTAACCTACTATTAGGAAGACAAATGGCAATGGGGATACTAATAAAAATGAAACCATTCATATTCTCAAGGTGCTTGCATTCTATAATTATACATATATTTATATAATTATATATATATAGAGAGAACATATATCTTCTATGGTTATACATATATAGGAAACATATACAGGAAAATACAAGGTAGTAAGGTAGAGAGAGATCACTAGCAGTTAACAGGGATTGAAGAGGGAGAACAGAGTCAAGAAAGGCTTCATGTGAAAGGTAGTGCCTAAATTATGTTGTGAAAAGCTGATGCATCAAGAAAGGAGATGAAGTGCTATGTGAGAATAATGGTAGTTAAGATATACAGTTAAGTATGATATGAATAATGGAGATTCAGCATAGGAAACTGAAGAGGAGTGGTCAAAGAGATAGGATAACTTCAAAAAAGCAATGTCATGAAAACTCAGAGAGGAGAAACTAGCCAGAAGCAGAATATGGTCAAACAGTATTAAATGCAACAGAGAAAACAAAAAGGAAAAAGTAATCCAATTTGAAAACAACAAGATATGATGAATAGCTTTGGGCAGAGTAGTTTCAGTTGAGGTAGCAGAGCACTTTTCAGAGGGCTGGACTGAGTAAATGGGATTGTAATCAGGGCAATCAGTAGTGCTAGTTGAATGGAAAGGAATGGAGAGTATATGAGCATGGACCAGTCTTCCTCTCCATATGGCTGCTACTGTACCAGAAGATATACAATAAATATAATATTTTTCTTTGAAGCAAAACTGAAGGTTGCTTGTGGAAGTGGAAATCAGATTTGCAGCTTGTGAGTTGTGAAATAATGAAGTTTTTTACATTCTTGCTGACTGTGGGCTAAATTATGCATTAACAAATTGAAATTATTGTAATGTTAACATTGACTCTAGAATTTTCTAGAACTATAAATAATTCAACCACAATAACCACTGGTTAACTATAGAGTCAAGATGAGGAAGGGAAGAAAGTCATATCAGAGCAAAGATAATAATCTAAGCAAATACTGAGGGTTAGAAGTATAGGGATTTTGTGGGGTTAAGGTATAGGGAGAGATGTAATGATAGAAATTAATATTCAGAGGAATATCAGAGGTTTTGATAAAGGAAGTGGAAGCTTCATGGAGACCCAGTTGTGACCACAATCTTTGTGGTTGAGGTGGAGAGGAGGAGAAGATTAAGGGAATTAGGACAACTGAGAAAGTTGAAGGTTAGAGGGTTTGAAGAAGCAGTAACAACATGAAGGTTCAAGTTCTCTAGAATAAGGCTACTAGAAAATACTAGAAATAGAATTAATTGATAGTAATATCAATCACTTTGGAATAAATTTGAATTTTTGAAACAAGTGTTAGAGCAAAACTGTCTTACAAGATATTTGTAGTATAAATGTGAAATATTGAGAAGGGAGGGGATTAGGAGAGAGAGATTGTGCTGAGACTTGAAGGAGACCAAGGAAACCAAAAGGCAGAGATGGAAAGGGGAACATTCTAGGGATGGTTGACAACAGACAGAGTGTCATTTTCAAGGAACTGCAAGAGGAAAAAAATTGAGAGGACTGAAAGATATGAAGGGATAAAATTGTGAAAGGATTTAAAAGTCTAACAATCCTAAAGATAACAAAAAGCAATCTGAAATTTATTGAGTTGGGGGCAATGTGAGAGTAATTCCAGAGTTGTTTGCCAACTAGTAATAGTGAAAATGATTATTGTCTTATTGTTGACTCCAAGCTTGAAATGTAAGCTAAAGAGTAGATATTATTTTTATCTTCCTTTCTTTCTCCAGTGCTTAGTACAGTAATTAGGACTCTAGATCTGGAGTAAGGAAAGCCTGGATTTAAAATTTTAAAAATTTAAATTGCCTCATGCACTTACTTTTGTGACACTGAACAAGTAATTCAAATCTGTTTGCCTCAATTTACTCATTTGTAAAGTGAACTGGAGGAGGAAATTGAAAATCATTCTAGAACTTGCCAAGAAAACCCCAAATAGGGTCATGAAAAGTCAGTTACAACTGAACCCCACCTCCACCAAAACAACAATAACCCATCTTTAGGGAAGTAAAGTGACACAGTAGATAGAACATTGAGATTGAAGTCAGGAAGACAAATCTACATTCAAATCTAGCATCAGACACTTACTAGTTGTGTGACCCTGGACATGTCACTTAACTTCATTTACCTCATTTCTTCATCTGTAAAATGACATGAAAAAGGAGATATCAAATCATTCAGCCATTTTGTTGCCTTGAAAAATCCAAATGGAATCATGAAAACATGACCAAAATGAGTCAAAAACAACAAGCATTGGTTAACTATAGAGTCAAGATTAGGAAGGGAAGTATAGGGGGTTTTGAGGAGCTAAGGTATAGAGAAAGAAGGAATGATAGGAAATTATATTCAGAGAAATATCAGAGGTTTTGATAAAGGAAGTGGAAGCTTTATGGAGACCCAATTGTGACTGACCATAAACTTTGTGGTTGAGGTAGAGAGGAGGAGCAGATTAAGGGAATTAGGAAAACTGAGAAAGTTGAAGGTTAGAGGGTTTGAAGAAGTAATAACAAAATAAAGTTTCAAGTTCTCTAGAATAAGGAAAAGAGTTGGAGAAGTAAGCAGGTAATAAATCAGATCCACAACTCCTTGAGAAAATGGTGAGAATGGCCTTCTGGATGCTGCTAGGTGGTGCAGTAGATAGAGCACTGGCCCTGGAGTCAGGAGGACCTGAGTTCAAATCTAACCTCACACACATAATAATTACCTAGCTGTGTGACTCCCATTCCATTGCAAAAAAAGAACAAAAAAAAATCAAGCTACATGAGAATGGCCTTGAAGTCAGAAGATAATAGCCAACACGATCAGCAGAAAATAAAAAATAATACCAAAGTCAAATTCTAAAGAGGTGAACAAGTCATTTTTCCCTCTCAGCTTCAGTTTTCTCATTTGTGAAATGTGGATGTAATATTAACTGCATGGACTTGTAATGAACATAAAGCAAAAAACCTATATTTGAAAGTATTTTGAAAATTGTAAAGGATTGCATAAGTGAAGCTTTCTAATAGTATTCAAATAATCCTTATCATGAGACATATAGTATAGTATAATAAATAAGCCACAGAACAACTAAGTAGCTAAGAATGAGTCATGTAACCTCTCAGAATCCCTGACAAGTCACAATGACTGACTAAAAGGTGAGTCAATGAAGGATGCCAAAACAAAAAAATCAAACAAAAAAAAATCAATCCTCACCTTCAAGGAACTTGCATTGTTATGAGGGAATTCAGCAGCTACATTCAGATACAAATTTCTCCCTATGCAAATTATGAAAGGCTTCCCATAGAAGGTGGAACTTGAACTAAGTTTTGAATAAAGTTATAAATTCTATGAGATAGAGAATGGGGGATATTACAATGTACTTTATTAAGCACATTTTAAGTTGAGGTAAGGAAAAAATGATTCCATTGTCCTCTAGATATATACAACACACTAATTTTTCCAATCAGTATTATTTCTCTTGTTATTTTTTCCCTCAAATCTTAATGAAATGTAATTCATAGTTTTAGAGCTAGAAATCCCAGAGGAAAAAAATTTAACAGATGAAACAGAAAGAAATGAATATTAATTGACTCATATAGGTGGTAGATAGCTTGGGCATGAATTTCTTTGGTTTTTAAATTTAATTTTTATTATTAATAGTATTTCATTTTCCCCAATTAAATGTCAAGACAATTTTTAGCATTCAATTTTAGAAGATTTTGCATTGTAATTTTTTTTCCTCTTCCTCTCCCCTCTTCCTATAATGACAGACAATTTTATAAGGGTTATATATATGCAATAATATAAAATATATTTTCATATTGGTCAAAATCCTGAAAGAAGAAACTGATTAAAAGAAAAAAAAATTACAAAAAATTAAGTAAAGAAAAAAGTATGCTTCAATCTGCATTCAGAGTTCAACATAATGCTCTTCACTGGGATGTGGATATTGCTAATCCTTTGTGCTTTTGGATCACTTTATGACTAAAAAAAGAGCTAAATCATTCATAGTGTTTCATCACACAATGTTGCTGATGCAATGTATAATGTATTCCTTGTTCTGTTCATTTCATTTTGCATCAGCTTGTACAATGTTTCCAGGATTTTCCCCGCTGAAATCTGCCTACTATTCATTTCTTATTACACAATAGTATTATTCTACTACATTCATATACCACAACTAGCTCAGTCATTCCCCAATTGATGGGAATAACTTAAATTTCCACTATTTTGTCTTCACAAAAAGAACTGCTATAGATATTCTGGCATCTGTAGATCCTTTTTCCCTTTTTTTATTATTTCTTTGGAATACAAACATAGTAATGGGACTGCTGGATCAAAGGTATGTACACACACACACACACACACACACACACACACACACACAGTTTTGTTGCCATTTAGGCATTGTTCAAAATTTCAAATTTGTTCCCCAGAATGACTGGATCAACTTTACCAATAATACATTATTGTCTAAATTTTCCCACATCATCTGTAACATTTATGATTATCATTATTTTTGTCATATTAGCCAATATGATAGGTGTAAGGTAGTAACTCAGAGTTATTTTAGTTTGCATTTTTCTATTCAAGAGTGATTTCATATGTCTATAGATAACTTTGATTTCTTTATCTGAAAACTGCCTGTTCATATCTTTTATCATTTATCAATTGAGGAATGGTTTGTATTCTTATAAATTTGACTCAATTTTCTATGTATTTGAAACATGAGGCTTGTATCAGAGAAACTATAAACATTGTTTACCAGTTTCTGCTTTCCTTCTAAAATTGGTTGCATTTTTTTGTTTGTGCTAAAGCTTTTTTTAATTTAATGTAATGAAACTCATCTATTTAAATTTCATAAGAGTCTCTGTCTCTTTTTTGGCCATGAATTCTTGGCCATAAGATTTGTAAGCCTCATGTTTCAAATATATAGAAAACTGAGTCAAATTTATAAGAATACAAATCTAAGTTCTTTGATCCTAAATCCATTATTTTTTCCCACTGAATTATGATGTATCCCAGTGAAAATCATTACTCAATTTTGTCATATTTGCAGCCTAAGTGAATTTCTTCTTAGTGATCATTTCCAGTGATGTAATTTTACTAAGTAGACTGATTCTGAATTAATTTTAAAAAGGCAAGAGGGAAGTTTAATGGTAGAAGCAATTTGATTTATTTTTTCTGAAACTGAACATATACAATAAAAGTCTTAATAAATATAATTCCTTATACACACCATTTATTTTGTCTCTCCACAACCCCATGAAGAAGAAGTTATATCCTTTTATCCCTTAGCACATTGTATCCACTTAAATTGACTAAGGCTAAATTAGATTGAGTGATTAACAAAGGTTAATAGTCTAGAAATCTGAAATGTCCTGGCTCCAAGTACATACTATATGTAAACTTTAAAGCACTAAATAAATGTGATCGATCATTATTAGCTGATATTTACAAAGTTAGTAAATCAAGTAACATTTATTAAGTAATATCTATATATTAGTAGAACTGTGCTAAATTAACACCAAGAATTCAATCCTACTCTCATGGAACATATAGTCTAAAGGCGAAGGCAGCATGCAAATAACTACAAACAATATACAAAGGTTTGTGTGTGTGTGTATGTACTTATATCTATTATCTATCTATTTAATAAATAGGAACTAATTTTAGAGGGAGGACAAAAGATTAAGGCAAAATGGAAATGGTGTTTTGCAGAAAATGGGACTCTAGGTGCTTTAAGATTTTTGAAGTCCTTCATTTCTAAACTATATAGAGAACTGAGTCAAATTTATAAAAAAAACAAGTTATTACCCAATTGAAAAATGGTCAAAGAATATAGAAAGGAATTCTGAGACAAAGAAATGAAAGCTATCTGTGATTATATGAAAAATTGCTCTAAATCATTATTGATTAGAGAAATGAAAATTAAAATATCTTTGAGGTACCACTTCACACCTATCAAATTAGCCAATATGACTAGAAAGGATAATGATTAATGTTGGAGGGGATGTAGTAAACATGCATTATTAGTGGAGTTGTGAACTAATACAAACATTCTGTAGAGCAATTTGGAAATATGCCCAAAGGGCAATAAAAATTTGCATACCCTTTGATCCAGCAATACCACTACTGGGTCTGTATTTTGACGAGATCATGAAAAAGGGTAAAAATACCACATGTACAAAAATATTTATAGCAGATCTTTTTGCAATATCAAAGAATTGGAAATTGTGAGAATGCCCATCAATTTGGGAATCATTGAATAACTTGTGGTATATGTTTGTGATGGAATACTAATGTTTACGTATAGCATCATATTTTATCCTCACAAAAGCTGTAGTGCTAAGGATATCAAAAGGCAGTTAGGTAGCACAGTGAGTGGAAGTTTGAATCTCAAGTTAGGAAGTTGCCTTTTCCTGAGTTCAAATCCAGCTTCAGGCACTTACTAGCAGTATGATGATGAGTAAGTCATTTAACCCTGTTTGCTTCAATTTATTCATCTCTGAAATGTACTGGAGAAGAAAATAGGAAACTATCTTAGTATCTGTGCTAAGAAATGCCATAAAGTTCATAAATGGTTTAAATGGACTGAAAAATAACTAAACAAGAAGTGTATTAAAATTGTAAGAAGCCTATGAAACTTCTGGGAAAACAAGAATTCCATTTTCTTGAACAAACTAGCATTGGACATGCACTATATTAATGCCATCTCCCAAATGTTTGGACATTTACTAAACATCTTTATAGAATCAGTCACATGTCCACTTTAGATTATAAGGTTCTAAAAATGTCTCTATACAGATTGATAAAAACTGAAAAATTTAGCAACTATTTGCTAAATTTAATTCATGGAGATGACAAAACAAATAATTGTTATCAACAATGTTGTCATCACTCTCATCCTTTATTCAAGTTCTGTTTTGTAATCTGAATTATCTATATGATTCTATTTTTCACTCCTCTTTGCACATGCAACCAGTGTACATGGCTCCATGCAACATCATGAGCAAGGAATTTTCAAGTTTAGCCCATGCTTGAGTCCAGAGTTCAGATATAAGAACCAAAATAATGAGAGGAAAGACAGAAAACATGCTGTATTTTGTAGACAAGGCATGTCTTGGAATAGAAGGCACAAAGGCTTTGTCCAAGAGGCGTCAGAGAGTCTGCTCTGTATAAATTGGGAGGAGGAGTGACATGTGAAAGCTCAATCACTACTATACCTCAAGCTTTATGGCTTATTTCCTATATGAAGAGGTTAAAAAAAAGAAACTCAAGCTCTGAATCACCTAAAAAATCCCACAAAAGGACATTTTTGGAGGCCAGAGATTTTTTCTTCTTGCCTTTTGATAAGTGTTTTTTTCTGTCATTCTTCTGTCTGTCATTTATAACTTGGTTTTGAAATGGATAAGATTTTTACCTATGAAATGTTCTATTTTTTCCAACAATTTTGTTCTCTTTTCGTGGATGACCAAGTGATTTTTAGATTTTCCCACCCACACCACAGTTAAGTGCAACTTGACACTCTCTTCAAGAGATTAGGGGAGGCAGCTGCTGAGGTTCCAGAAGCTATCAGCCATCAATTACAGCTAAATAATTAATTCTGATCCCTAAGGTCATCAAGTTAGTTATTGCCAGAGTTACATAATGCCTTTTTGAAAACTTTTTAATTAATACTGCATAGATTCCTCATCAAAGTCAAAGCAGAATCTCAGTGTTACACTGACTTTTACTCAATTTACCAAGTATGTATGGAGTATTTTCTATGTACCTAAACACAAACAATGAGAGGATAACTCTCCCACTCTTCCTTAACTACACATTCCATATTGGTTCTGATTTTCCCCCAACATTATGATTGTTTTATTTTAACTTACTACTTTATTTTTCCTTTTTTCTAGTAATACATCATATACAATAACTGTTAAGTAATTTATCTTTTAAATATTAAGAGAAACATTTTCTTCAGCATTAACTATATCTTTCATATCCAATTTTGGAAATAAATTTGAAAATCCTCTTGACATTGCATGGGAATGGTTGCTCAAGGGGTAATAAATGCTGCTACAAATTATTGAAAGATACAAATAATTCTATATTCATATAAAAAAAGATTTGTGGATTTAATCCAAATAAGTGCAAAGAATTACATTAACTGTTGTTAGTTTGTGTTCTGTACCATCTATTTGTCATCTTATTTTTAGGTGACTGTTTAGATGAACCAACACTTTCCAAAGAAAGGCATAATCAGTAGAATAGTAAATAAGTAAAGTGAAGAAGAGTTAATTTAAATTTCAAGAATGTTCTATGAAGCCCCCTTTCTAATTGACAACAGAGGAAAAAGTACTTTTGCATTATTGTTATGCTACCATATCAAACTTTCTGTTCCCTAAGTGTATGATGAAGAATATAAAAAATGGAGGAGGGAATCAGAGTACTTGATTTTTCATATATTTTTCTCTCATATGAATTTTCTAAAGCAATTTGAAAACACACAAATATCTTCATAAAGAGTATTGTTTAGAAATACACTAAAACTTAACAAAAGTGGAATAGGAAAGAAGAGAAGGATAAAAATACTTATAATTAAGCAAACAATAAGTAAAGACAAAGAGATCAAGGATGAAGCAACAAACAATCAACATATTATTTAATAGAATGATATATATGTGATCTATTACAATGAAAAGATGAGAAATAAGCATAGCCAAAGGGAAAGCAATTATTCCTTTTCCCCTCAAAAGAATGCTGGAGCCAACTAAAATTAATGTATCTATACATCAAGGTTGCATAATATAAAATAAACCATGGGCATGTATATCCACATGTCACCAAAAATTACTTAAATCAGGAAGAGCAATTTCATTTAAAATAACTATAAAATATATTCAACTTTTGGAAGTTTAACAAGAAACATAAGGAAATAAATAAGGGTAAATTAAATAAACTCCATAAATGGAAGTAGAAAATCTCCTCTACCTAAAAACACATATTATTAGAGTATCTTTAGTAACATGTGAGTAGACGATCCAAGTACAATAAGTTACCTAAATATGAAAGCATAGTTTGACTTATGGACTAGATAGAAGTCACTAGCATTAACGAAGATAAGGAAAGACTGCTTAAAGAAAAGGCAGTTCTACTTGAGCCCTGAAGGAAGTCCAGGAAACCAAGCGGAAGAGAAGAGGAGAAATTTGGAGACATTGTAGAAATTCAAGAAAATACATGGAGTTGGAAAATTGAGTATCTTTTTCAAAGAAAAGCAAAGAGCCCAAAGTCACTGGTGGAGAAGATTCAGGTATAAGCACAGGTCAAATTATGAAAGGATTTAAAAGCAAAATAAAAGTGTGTAAAATTGACCTTTGAAGCAATATGAAAGTTTACTCAGTTAGAGGTAGGAGATAACATGGTCATATCTGAACTCTAGGAAAATCACTTCAGTGGAAAATGGTTGATAGAGGAGAGAAATTTGAAGCAGAGAGACAAATTTGAAGTTTATTGCAATAAGTCAGGAATGGGATGATAAGGGCCTGAACTGAGGTTGTAGAAGTGACAGAGGGGAAAAAAACTTATTTGAGAGCTATTGAGAAGGTAAAATTGTCAAAGTTTGAAAGTAGTTTGGATAAGTAAGGAATTGAGAGAGGTAGGAGTTGAAGAGCTACTTAATTTGTGAGCCTTAATAACAAGTGAGTCCATCATCAGAAATTTCTATTATTCTAATCAAGAAAATAACAATTATGAGACAACAAATCAAAATATAACATATACTATTAAAGTAATAATTAGAGAAAATATTGATATACATATCTGAAAACTTATATGAACAAAAATAAAAAGTTTTCATTTAAAAATAGGAAAAGAAAATAAACAAATTAATATTTTCCAAACTAAAACAAAGGAATAAAATTTAAAACTCAAATGATAAAATTAAAAAATATTAAAAGGAATGAATCAGTGAATCATCAACTAATTTTATTTAACTATTAGGAAATACACATTACTAAGGTGAATTAGAAGAGAATCCAAATATTACTATCCTGTTTTATCTACATTTTCAGTTCACATTGTTCCATTCATCCTTAACAGTAGTTCTATTCCTTTTTATCCTCTTGTTTGTTTCAGTGTAGCTTTAAAAATACCTCTTTTCCCATACCACTACTGGGTCTATACCCTGAAGAGATGAGGAAAAAGGGTAAAAACATTACTTGTACAAAAATATTTATAGCAGTCCTGTTTGTGGTGGCAAAGAATTGGAAATCCAGTAAATGTCCTTCAATTGGGGAATGGTTTAGCAAACTGTGGTATATGTATGTCATGGAACACTATTGTTCTATTAGAAACCAGGAGGGACGGGATTTCAGGGAAACCTGGAGGGATTTGCATGAACTGATGGTGAGTGAGATGAGCAGAACCAGAAAAACACTGTACACCCTAACAGCAACATGGGAGTGATGTTCAACCTTGAAGGACTTGCTCATTCCATCAGCACAACAATTGGGAACAATTTTTGTCTGTCTGCAAAGGAGAGTACCATCTGTATCCAGATAAGGAGCTGTGGAGTTTGAACAAAGTACAAGGACTATTCCCTTTAATTCAGAAAAAAACCCAGATGTCTTATGGTTTGATCTGGTTACCTCTGAGAATTCTGTTCTCTTTAAGGATATGATTTCTCTCTCATTACACCCAATTTGAATCGAGGTACAACATGGAAACAAAGTAAGGACTGACAGAGTGCTATCTGTGGGGTGGGGGTGGGGGGAGGGAAGCAAGATTGGGGGAAAACTGTAAAACTCAAATAATATCTTTAATAAAAATTTAAAAAAAAAGAACAAAGGGAAAGGGGCGGCTAGGTGGTGCAGTGGATAAAGCACCAGCCCTGAAGTCAGGAGTACCTGGGTTCAAATCCAGTCTCAGACACTTAATAATTACCTAGCTGTGTGGCCTTGGGCAAGCACTTAACCCCCTTTGCCTTACAAAGACAAACAAACAAACAAAAAAGAACAAAGGGGAAAAATATCAGATTTTGGAATATCAAAGTATGCCAATAGGTGTATGTTTATGGAATTAGAGGAAATGCATGAATTTATATACATCTCTTCTTCCAAAACCCTAAGAACTCTTTATAGTTGCATAATCCATAATAAATAAATATATTCATTACAAAGAAATGAAATAAAAATACCTCTTTTCTTGGCTATTTCAACTCCTTACCTTTCCTCTTATTATTCTTATCTAATCATGACATACTTTGTTACTTTCCTCTTATTTGTCCTCAGGTCCATATTTTGTACTAGTCTTTTAAAAATCTTAATTTAGCAATGACTTTATTCTCTCTCTCTCTCTCTCTCTCTCTCTCTCTCTCTCTTTCCATATATATATATATATATATATATATACAGATATATATGTGTATATATATATATATATATATGTGAATTGTATGATTTCACCTGCTAAAATTAGTTGATAAATCCTAATATACTTTTCTATGTATTTTTTGCATTCACATCACCAAAAAATGGGGCAGATCTCAAATTTCCCAAATTTCCACCTCTTCACTGTCACATATTTTACAATGGAGCTATTTCCTCTCTAGAAAGAAATCTCCAATTATTGGTGAGAAAATAGTTGAGAATAGTAGTTTTTCTTAAACATATTTCATTAAATGAAGTTATCACTGGGGTAATAAAATAATATATCTTGATTTTGTCAGACAGATGGTTCACAGATATACAAATAAGTGAAACAACAATAATGAAAATAACAAAAGCTAGCATTTATATGATGCCTACTATGTGAAGTCACTATACTTAGCATTTTCCAAATATCTAATTTGTTTCTCATAACAATCCTGTGAGGGATGTAGTATTGATATTACCATTTTATATTTGAGAAAACTGACACAAAGGTTAGCCCAAATGAAGCTAGTTCTTGACTCCAAGCTCAGAGCATTTGCTATTTATTGTGCAACATAGCTGCCTCAATCTCCTGTCACCATTATAATATTACTCCTTTTCCCCTAAAAAATAATTCATTTTTTCTCTTCGTCTAGGTGTTCTGTAATATTCTACAAACATGATAATATATTTGTTTCTTTGTTAATTGTGCTTAAATTAAAATTTATTTTATTTCATGACATTGATTGCTAGATTTCCACAAGAGCCTTACTTCCCTTTTTTATGTAATTTTATTTTTTAATATGATCTTCCTTTCTCAGTATGTCTTTCCCTATCTCTAACTGAGAGAAATTTCTTATAATTTAAAATATTAAAATAATAATAATAATGAGAAAATGAACAATTAAACAAAACTAACCTGAATTTCAAAAGTCTAACATATTATACAATATTCTATAACCCTACAAGGGAGCTCAATTCTGTTCTTCAAGATCAAGCTAGATAACTATAATTATAAAGTACTTACTTAAGCTCGGTGCATTTAAGTTATTGAAAATATGGTATATCTCATTAATAAATTAGTAATTAACTGTTAAAATTATTATATATAATATTTCCTGGTCCTTTTTTTTCTTCCTAGAATCCAGTTATCTAATCTGTATTCTTTTATACTCAGCATTACTTGTAGAGCCATAATAACCCATTACATTTACATTATGGTTATCAGCACCATATTGGTTTATGAAAGGGATTTGACAGGACTCCCTCTCCTACTTTTTTCAAGAGATTATATGTGTTATATCAAACTGCCAAGAGTGATACCATAGATAAATTAATAAACAAAAAAATACTCTATCTAGCTGATCTATGGGAAAGGGATAAATTTATTAACAAACAAGAATTAGAGCACATAATAAACTACAAAATTAATGACTTTGACTATATTAAATTAAAAAAGGTTTTGTGCTAATAAGATCAATGTTGCAAAAATTAAAAGAAAAGCAGAAAGCTGGGAATCAATCTTCACAATCTGGAGTTTTGATAAATGTCTCATTTCTAAAATATAGAGAGAATTGCATCAAATGTTTGAGGTCACAATTTATTCCCCAATAGATATATGATCAAAGTATATGGACAGTTTTCAAATAAAGGAATTAAATATATATATATATATATATATATATATATATATATATATATAATTTATAAAACATAAGGAAAAAATGCTCCAAATCACTATTGATTAGAGAAATGCAAATTAAAACAACAATGAGGTATCATCACACCTATCAGAGTAGCCCAGATGAGAAAAAGGTAAGATTATCAGTATTAGAGAGGATGTGGGGGGATTGGGACATTGATGCATTGCTGGTGGTGTTGTGAACAGATCCAACCTTTCTGGAAAGCAATATGTAGTTATGCCCAAATAGCAGTAAAACTGTTCATGCCCTTTGACCCAGCAATTATAATTCTAGGACTCTATCCAGAATAAATTGTTAAAAATGTGAAACATCCTACATGTTCCAAAATATTCCTTGCAGCTCTTTTTGTAGTGGCAAAGAATTGGAAATTTAGGACATGCCCATCAATTGGGGAATTACTAAACAAGTTATGGCACATGAATACTATGGGATAGTATTGTTCTATAAGAAACCATAAATGGTTGGACTCTAGAGAAGCATGGATGGCATCTGATGCTGAGCAAAGGGAGTAGAGTCAAGAGAACAATGTACACATCAACAGCATTATGAGATGAACAACCTTCATGGAAGCAACTTCTCTAGACAGTCCAGAGAGCTAGAACAACTGTATTATACTGGAAATGATCTTTATTATCCCCAACTAGAGGAAGAAAAACAAAACAAAACTCAGAAAAAAAAACACTGCTATGTAATCTGATGAACACTTTATAAATATTATCTCTTATGTATCTCCCTTAATCCTAGTTCCTCATGCCAAAAATTACTAATTTCTAAACATGTTAAACAAAATATGTCTTAAATGTTTGGTAGCATACATTTATAAATCTATCTATGCCTGGAGACTTTTTTTAGGGAGTTTATTGATAGGTTCTTCAATTCCTGTTTTTGAAGTGGGGTTATTGAAGTATTTTATTTCTTAGATTAATCTATATTGTTTGTACTTTTTTGTAAATATTCATCCATTTCACTTAAGTTGTCAAATTTATTGGTTATGTAAAATAGCTCTGAATTATTTCCTTGGTTTTTCATTGATAGTACTTTTCATTTTTGATACTTATAATTTGGTATTCTTTATTTTTTATTTACATCAACCAAAGGTTTTTCTATTTTATTGTTTTTTTCATAAAACCAAGTCTTATTTTTATTTATTATGTCAATACTTATTCTTGCTTTCAATTTTATTGATCTCTCCTTTGATTTTTTCAGAATTTCTGATTCTGCATTTTAGCTGTGGATCTTTAATTTGTTCTTTTTCTAGAATTTTTAATTGCGTACTCAATTCATTGTTCTCCTCCTTTTTGATTTCATTGATATAAGGATATATAGATATAAAATTTCCCCTAAAATTTGCTTTGACTGGATCCTATATATTTTGGTAAGATACCTCATTGATATCATTTTCTTGGATGAAATGGTTGATTTTTTCTATGATTTGCTGTTTGATCCACTCATACTTTAAAATTGTTATGTAATTTCAAAGTTATTTTTGGTTTATTTTTCCATTGCATTTTATTACATCCTGATCTAAAACCGTGCATTAATTATTTCTGCCTTTCTGCTATTCCTTGCAAGATTTTTATACCTTAGTACATGGCAATTATGATATAGAAGCCAAGATCCTGCAAAGAAAAAGCTATATTCTTTTCTACACCTATTTACTTTTCTTTCTAGAGATCTACCATTTCTAAGTTTTCTAAGATTTTATTCACCTTCACTTCTTTCTCATGTTCTGTAGTTAGATCCATTCAGTTCTGAGACAGGGTGGTTAAGATCCCTCATTATTAAAGTTTTGCTGTCTATATCTCCTTGTAATTCATTTAGTCTCTCTAAGAATTTGGATGCAATTTCATTTGGTGCATATATGTTTAGTAATGATATAACTTCATTGTCAATGGTGCATTCTAAGAAGATATACTTTCCTTCCTTATCCCTTTCAGAGATCAATTTTTACTTTTGCTATATCTGTGATCAGTATTGCTAACCCTGATTTTTTTTAATTCTACTGAAGCATAATGTATTTTGTTCCAGTCTTTTGCCTTTACTCTGTGTTTCTCTGTTCTTCAAATGTATTTCTTGTAAACAATATATTGTAGGATTCTGGTTTTTAACTTATTCTGCTCTCTGTTTCTGTTTTATGGGAAAGTTCATCCCATTCACATTTACAGTTAAGATTGCTAATGTTGTATTATCAAATGCTGTCTGTCCCCATTTATATTTTTCTTTCCTTTCCTCTTATTCTTTCTCACCAATGTTTTGCTCCCTTTCCCCTTTAACTTGTATTTTAAATTTTAAATTTACTTTCACTTTTATCTTTGCCATCCCTTTTATCCAGTCCCTTCTTCCCCCCTTCCTGTCCCATCCTCTGCTACTTCCCTGAAGGGTAGGATAGATTTTTAAATCCAATTGGGAATGTATGTTATTCCTTCTCTGGACCAAATCTATTGAGTAGATTTACTCAGTATTCACACCTTCACTTCTTTCCCTTTATTAATAATAGGTCTTTGTGCCTCTTCATCTATGCTATTTATCCACTAATGCCTAGCCCTCTCCTAGCATAGTTATTTTTATGCTTTAATTGTTTTAACCCTGTATTTACATATAACTCCTTTGTCAAAAAACTCTTTTTTATCCTGTCCTGATAGAAATATTCTCAAAGGTTAACTGATTGAATGCTTGAGTGATTGATAAGCAGCATTACATCACAGTTATTAAGTACCCTCCTCTCTTCTGTCTCATTAGAAATACACTTCTCAAAAGTCATGAATCACATAAAATTATAATCACTTTATAACTTACCCCCTATTGAAGAATCTTCCTTGAAAATACAATCATCATAAGCCAAAGTATCATGCAAAGCCAAATCATTTCATAAACCATTTATACCACCACCCTCCAAGCATACATCCCCCAATTGTATCCAAAGCATCAAGCAAAGCAAATCTCTTCATGATATTTTCATGTCCAGTCCCTCTAAGTATGCTATCTCCCTTTACCTCTATAATACTCCAACTGTAGCTCTACAGTCCGCCTCAACCAAAGTATGGAGTATACTCTATCCCACTGTTTCTTTAGCACCCTAATCATGTTACTAAAATACTCATTAACTCAAGTATGGATTGCAATAATATCATTTACTAATCTCTTTATGTACAACCCTCAATTTCATCCTTTTCCCCTATTCTACTTTGAATCTCTAATATTTAGTTACTTAAAGTCATTTCTTATTTTATTATATATAGAACCTCTAAGCACTCTAAGTACTAGAAACCCCTGAAGGTCTCTTAAGAAATTTAGAATTGATTATAGGGCATGGGAGACACTGGCACAAGACGACTCAACATAGGGTGCCCTCATCAGAGAAAGTGTTGAGCTCTCTGAGCAAAGTAGATTTATAATAGCTAAAAATAAATGTGAAATATATAAGTTTATAAGCAAACACCCCAGATATTCACCTGGATTATTTGTGCTTAATCTGTGGTAGAGTATTCTGAGCTCCTATTGATCTTATCAGCCACAATAGGACAGACTGTAATTTATCTCAAACATAGTTATGTCATTTTGGTCTTCTTTGATAATGAAAGACAAGAACCAACCATATCTATAACCTCTAAATACAACCTCTACAACTATATTCAGCCCTTTAACTATCCTAAGAGAAGTAGAATTCATAAGTATAAGGAGTGGGGCAGAGCCAAGAGGAGGGCAGAGTCAAGATGGCAGCAGAAGAAGAGCCTCTCTTAGGTACTCTCTCCAAAATATTTCAAAAAATTTAAAATTATGACTCTAAATTTTCGAGAGACAGAACCCACATAAAGATCCAGTGAGCCAATTCTCCATCCCAAGGTAACCTGGAAAATAGTGGGAAAACTCTGTTCCACGGGGTTGGAGGGGAGGCTACACCAGAGCAAAGAAACTTCAACCTCTCACAAACAGCCCCAGGGCTTCTTGGAGCTCCAGCTCCTAGCAGAAAAAAACAGTTTCCTGAATTTGCACCCCAGGAACACCAGGTTTGGAAGATCAGGAGGGAGGTCTCCGCCAGAGTGAGCATGAAGCTCAGACCCTCAGCACAGACACAGCACTCAGCAAGGCCACAGCAGTCTAAATCCAGGAAAGGGAAGCAGGCCCATGGAGTGGGCCAACAAGAGCCTCGAGGCAGCTTCACCTTCAGTGCTCAGCCCACCAAAGGTAAGGGAGTAGAGGGAGACTGCCAAGGTCTGTCCCTGAAACAGGATGCTGGGACTCTAACCACATTCATACCCTGGTCACAGTCTAATCCCTCCCCAATAGAGCAGGGACCAGACCCCCCCCCCCCACAGACCTGTGGCAGAGGGATGAGCAACTTGTGGTCATTCACAGACCTGGAGAACTTGACACACTGAGGTCCTTGTGGGGGTGTCCCAATAATGCTCAAAAGCTCAGAAAGCACCCCCAAACCAGATACAGGCTAGAGAAATGAGTGAACAGAAGAAAAAAAAAGACCCTGATCATCGACAATTGCTTTGGTCCCATGGCGGAACAAAATGCTCAATCTGAAGATGAGAAATTGCAAGGTTCTGCATCTAAAGACTCCAAGAAATATAGAAGTTGGGCTCAGGTTATCACAAAGTTCAAAAAAAGATTTTTGAAAATCAAGTAAGGGAGATAGAAGAAAAATTGGACAAAAGAAATGAGAGATGCAGGAAAAACATGAAAACGAAGTTAGCAGCTTAGTCAAGAAGATCAAAAAAATACTGAACAAAATAACATGTTAAAAAACAGCTTAGGTCAGATGGATAAAACAGTTGAAAAAGTTATTGAGAAGAAGAATGCTTTAAAAAGCAGAATTGGCCAGATGGAAAAGGAGGTAAGAAAGCTCTCTGAGGAAAACAAATTCTTCAGATGTAGAATGGAGCTAAAGGAAGCTGATGACTTTTCAAGAAATCAAGACACCAAAATCAACACCAAAAGAATGAAAAATTAAGAAGAAAATGTAAAATATCTCATTGAAAAAAAAACCAACTGACCTGGAAAACAGATTTAAGAAGATAATTTAAAAATAATTGGGATACCTGAAAGTCATGATCAGGAAAAGAGCCTTGACCTCATTTTTAAAGAGTTCCTACAGGAAAATTGTCCTGATATCCTAGAAGAAGAGGGGTAAAAATAGAAATTGAGATAATCCATTGATCTCCCCCAGAAAGAGATAAAAAATAACCCCCAGAATATTATAGTCAAGTTCCGGATCTCCCAAGTCAAAGAGAAAATTTTACAAGCAGCCAGAAGGACACAATTCAAATATCACGGAGCTGCAGGATCACACAAGACTTAGCAGCAACTACATTAAGGACTCGTAGGGCTTAGAATGTAATATTCTAGAAGGCAAAATAGCTTGGAATGCTACCAAGAATCAACTACCCAGAAAAACTGAACATCCTCTTCCAGGGGAAAAGATGGACTTTCAATGACATAGGGAAATTTCAAATGTTCCTTTTCAAATGACCAGAGCTGACCAGAAAGTTTGACCATCAAGTACAGGACTCAATGAGGAGGAGAAGGGTAAATTAATAAGAACTTAAGGAGGATGAACTGCATGTATTCCTGCATAGAAAGATGATACTGGTAATACTCATTTGAACCTTCTCATTTTATAAAGCAGGTAGAAGGAGCTTTTACAGATGGAGCACAAGAGAGAACTGAATTTGAAGATATGATATATTGTAAAATGGAGTCAATAGGTGAAAGGGAAATGTACTGGGAGTAAGAGAAAGAAGAGGTAGAATAGGCTGTGATATTTCATGTAAAAGGTATTTCATGTAGCTTTTGCAATAGTAAAGAAAGGTGGAAGGTGAGGAGGAATGAGGGAACCTTCATTCTCATTGGAAATGGCTCAGAGGGGAAACAGCATACACACTCAATAGGAATCTAGAGGAAAAAGGAGAGAAGGGTGACAGAGGAAGGGAGGGATGTGGGTGATAGAGGAGAGGTAGATGATAGGAGAGGATAGTCAGATATAACACATTTTCTTTCTTACTTTTTGCAAGGCACTGGAATTGAGTGGCCTGTCCAGGACCACAGGTCAGGTGGTTGCTGGGTCTCTGGGCAGGAATGTAGGTCTGAGGCCTCTTGACCCCAGGGCCAATGTTCTGTCTGCTGTGCCACTTGGTTGCCCCACAGCACATTTTTGAAGAGGAACAGAGAGAAAATAAAATAAATGTTTGTGGGGAAGAATGGATGTAGGGAGTTGCAATCATCAACAACAATGTGGAAAAACATGAAAGTAACTACTATAATGGACTTATGATAAAAAATGTGATCCACCTGAGACAGAGCTGATGGTATCAGAACACAGATGGAAGCACATATTTTTTCTCTTTCTTTTACTTAATTTCTCATGAGGTTTTATATTTTTGTGGTGGAGGGGGTATCATATTTACTCTTAAACAAGAATATTTTAGTAATGTGTAAATAAGAAAATAAATAAAATCATAAAAAAAGAAATTGCAAAAAAAATGAGTGTTATCTTCCTTGGAGGATTGTATACAATCTAATGTTCTTGACTACCACTTACTTTAATTTTACCCTTTCCATTTACCTTTTAATGTATTGTCTGAATAATATATCTGAAGATAGAATTTCCTGTTCAATTCTGATACTTTTTTATTTTAATAATTTTTATTCATTTTTTTTGCCAAGCAATGGGGTTAAAAGTGGCTTGCCCAAGGGCACACAGCTAGGTAATTATTAAGTGTCTGAGGCCAGATTTGAACTCAGGTACTCCTGACTCCAGGGTTGGTGGTCTATCTACTGTGCAACATAGCCACTCCACCAATTCTGATATTTTCATCAGAAAATTTTGGAAATCCTCTAATTCAATGAAAACATATCTTTTCCCCTAACCAAATTTGTTGAATACTGCAGGGTAGAAAATCCCTGGTTGTAATCTAAAGTCCTTTGCCCTTTCAAATATCATTTTCCAGGCTCTCTGATCCTTTAATATTGAAGATGATAAGTCCTATATAATTTTGTTCATGGTTCCTTTGCATTCAAATTGCTTCTTTTTAACTATTTGAAGTATTTTCTGCTTTATTGGAAAATTCTGGAATTTGACTACAATAGTCCTTGGAGTTTTGATCCTGGGATCTCTTTCTGGAGGTATTCTGTATACTCTTTCAAGGACTATTTTGTCTTCTTCATTTAGTGTATTAGAATAGTTTTCCATAATAATTTCCTAAAAGATATTTTCCCAGCTCTTTTTTTGGTCTAGATTTTTTTAGATTAATTATTCCTAAATTATCTCTCTGGATCTATTTTTCAGTTCATTTATTTTTCCTAAAAAGGTACTTTATGTTTTCTTCAATTTTTTCAGGAATTTGATTTTGTTTGATGGAATTTTGGTGTCTCATAGATTTATCAGTTTCTATTTGGCCTATTCTAATTTTTAGACTTTTATTTTTCAGATAGCTTTTTTGTTTCCTTTTCCAGTTTGAAAATTTTACTTTTTCTGTTTCCTTTTCCAGTTGGTTAATTTTACTTTTTGCTCTGTTGCATTCCCTTTCCGGTTGGTCAGTTTGACTTTTAGATGAGTTCATTCTTTCTCCAGTTGATTGATTTCATATTTTTGATGAGTTACATTCTTTTACCACTTGTTTATTTTTACTTTTAAAGGAGTTGACTTCTGTAGTCAATTTTTCTTAATTTTACTGCATGGCTCTCATTTCTTTTCCATTTTTCTTCTTCCTCTCTTCTTTGACCAAGAGTCAACATTATATATAATGGAGAAAAACTAGAGGCTTTTACCATAAAATCAAAGATAAGAGAAAGAAATCCATTATCACCACTGTTATTTGGTTTAGTTCTAGGAATGTTCTATATTACAATAAAATACAGTAATATAAGAAATAATATTTTTCACTTTCTGCAGATAAAAAAATGTTTTCTTATTCTTCTATGAGATTCTGGATAATGGTACAAGTCATAAAATCCTTTGAGACTTCCCATGTGTATAGTTTGTCACTGCTTTCTTCTTCTGATATGGCATTTGTATCACCTCTATTTGAATAGTAACTTTCTATGGTTAGTACTCTTTTGTTCTTCGCCCATTTTGATTGTTGAATTCTGTTCCTGGAGTAAAGGGAATTTAATACTTAGCTTTTTGTGCTGGGACTGGATTCTTGTCCCTTCCTTATGCTTGACAAGATGTTGCCTATGCAGAGATTTGTTTCCTCCTTTATGTCCAGTCTCTGCCTATGCAGTGTTCTCAGGGTTCAGATTTGGTCTGGAGATGGGACCCTCCCTGCTTGCCTGCTATCTTGTTTCCAGGATCAGAGCTTTTGTCTAGCTGCTAGGGTCTGGACAGCACTGTGGCTGGAAGCCACTCACTGAATTTCCTGCTCTCCTGCCTAGCTGGGTTTTGAACCCAAAGAGACAGACCTTTGTTGAAGATCATCCATGATGTCTACAGTTGAAAACTTGTTTCAGTTTTTTTTTTTTTGGTGGATGTAGCTTTAATGTCTGTGTAGAGGTTTCAATTAACCTGGTGTAAAGGAAAGCTAGAGGAACATGCTAGTTTCTCATTGCCAACTTGATTTTGCCCTGGAAGTATTCTGATCTTTTTTTTAACATATTATAGTATTCTGCTCTGCTTTCCCAAACTTAAACCCCATTTAAAGGGAAAAAAAGATCCAGTTACTTTTGAATTTTTTTTTTGGCATTACATGGCCATATTCTTTTTATAAATTCTTTTCCATCAAATCTCAGTGATACCTATGATCATAAATTTTCTCCTAGTATTATGCCCTCCAGTTTGTCTTGCTTATAATCTATACATGTTCATTTGTGTCTGTTGTGGAGTTTTTTCTTAGATTTTTTGTCTCCTTTGAATTTCCAGGAATCTCTAATGCTTTTCTTCCTAGATTCTTACATTATAGATTCTGACTGTGCCAGTGATTTTAGCATATATGCCAAAGCTAAGTGCTAGTGATACAAGGGCAAAAATGGAATTATTTCCAAGTTTCAAAAAACTTACATTCTATTGGCATACAATATACATGTGTTGGTAGGATATCTAAAAATGAATTGTATTAACCACTGGGGAAGATCATTAAAGATGATGTAAATAATGACATTTTAACTCAACTTTGAAGGAATTCTTAGATTTCATGAGGAAGGAAATCATTCCAGATATGAAAATCATCTACTGTCATTTTAGTAGGAAAAACATTAAGCACAAGACTACAGTTTATGTGGAGATAGATAAGATATTAGAATAACAGAAAAGTAAGTCATGAAATGGTTTAAATGATAAAAATAAAAGTTTATTTTTGGTATTGGGGATAATATAGAGCCCCTGATTTTAATGGAGTATGGATGAGACAGAGTCATATTTACACTTTGGAAAAATCACTATGCCAGTCCTTTGTGCAACTAATTGAAGTTAAAGATCAAATAAGAAACATTTGTAAGAGTTTGGGTAAGACGTCTTTTGTATCTGATCTATAGGGGAGAAGGCAGCTGCATGAGTAGAGAGAAATTGGTATATGTGAGAGATGTCAAAATAGAAATGACAAATTCTGGCAAATGACTGGATATGTAAGGTCAGTGAGAATGAGCTTTCAAAGATTTACACTGGTATTGTTCATTTGTATATAGTGGTAGAGATAATGATCTGTCACAAGAGGCTGGGACAAGGCAGTCATAGAGATAGAAGAATGTCACAAAAAGAAGATAAAGAATCCAGGTGAAGAAAGTGCTGAGTTACAATATTGTCAAATATTGAAAAGAAGTCAAGCATGGTGCTAAAAGGACTATCTAGTATTCCTAAGCATAAAAGATTCAGGGGTCTTATAGAGAAAATATGTTTGTTAGACTAGTGTACTCAGCCAGGAGTTATTTGAAATTGTCCATAAGGTAAATTTAAAAAAAATTAAATTTTTATTCATTTGAACATGCATATTTATAAGTTATAAAAATTCCCTCCAACCTTCCTTCCCCTGCCCCTAGTAGGAAACATACAGGTTAGCATTTTACATGCATTTTTAGTTAAACATATTTACAAATTAATAATTTTTTGGCATGAGGGATTAGGAATAAGAGAAAGATGCATAAGAGAAAATTTTTATGAAGTGCTATTCATATTCCATAGTGGTGTTTTATTTCTGAGTTTTGTTTTGTTTTATTTTTCTTCCTTTGGTTGGGGATAATATAGACCATTTCTATTATCATACAGTTATCCTAGCTCTCTGGACTGTTGAGAGGAAATGCTTCCATCAAGGTTGTCCATCTCATAATGTTGTTGATGTGTACATTGTTCTCTTGGACCTACTCCCTTTGCTCAGCCTCAGATGCCATCCATGCTTCTCTGGAGTCCAACCATTTATGATTTCTTATAGAACAATAATATTCCATAGTATTCATGTACCATAACTTGTTTAGCCATTCCCTAATTGATGGGCATGCCCTCAATTTCCAATTCTTTGCCACTTCAAAAAGAGCTGCAAGGAATATTTTGGAACATATAGGATGTTTCCCATTTTTAACAATTTCTTCAGAATACAGTCCTAGAATTGGAATTGCTGGGCCAAAGTGTATGAACAGTTTTATTGCTCTTTGGGCATAGCTCCATATTGCTCTCGAGAAAGGCTGGATCTGTTCACAACTCCACCAGCAATGCATCAATATCCCAATTCTCCCACATTCTTTCCAGCATTCATCTTCTTCCTTTTTTATCATCTGGGCTACTCTAATAGGTGTGAGATGATACCTCATTGTTTGCATTGTTTGCATTTCTCTAAACAATATTGATTTGTAGCATTTTTTTCCATTTGATTACATATATATATATATATATATATATATATCTTTAATTTCTTCATTAGAAAGCTGTCTATTCATATCCTTTGACATTTATCAATTGAGGAATGACTTGTGACCTTATAAATATGATGCAATTCTCTATACATTTTAGAAATGAGACCTTTATCAGAATTCCTGATTATGAAGATTGTTGCCCATCTTTGTGCTTTTCTTCTAATTTTGGCAGCATTGATTTTATTAGTGCACAAGCTTTTTAATTTAATATAGTCAAAGTCATTCATTTTGCAGTTTATTATGTGCTCTAATTCTTGTTTGGTCATGAATTTATCCCTTTTCCATAGATCAGATAAGTAGAGCATTTTTTGGTCTATTAATTTATCTATGGTATCATTCATTATGTCTAAATCTGGAACCCATTTTGATCTTATTTTGGTATAGGGTGTGAGATGTAGATCTATGCCTAGTTTTTACCATGCTATTTTCTAGTTTTCCCAATAATTTTTTCAAATAGTGAGTTTTTTCCCCCAGAGGCTGATGTCTTTGGGTTTGTCAAAGAGTGGATTGCTGTAGTCATTTACTGCAGTTTCTTTTAAACCTATCCTAATCCACTGATCCATTACTGTATTTCTTAACCAGTACCAAACAGTTTGATGACTGCTGCTTTATAGTATAGTTTGATATCTATTCATTATTTTAAGGAAAGCTACATTTATTCTAAAATTTCTAGTGTTTTTAGTAGGAATGGATTTTTTTTCAAAGGCTTTTTCATCATCTATTGAGATAATCATATTATTTCTGTTGGTTTTACTATTGATATGTTTAATTATGTTGAGTGTTTTCCTGATTTTGAACCATTCTTGCCTGCCTGGTATAAATACTACCTGATCATGGTGTTGTATTATCCCAGTAATAACTTGTAATCTCATTGTTAAAATTTTATTTAAGATTTTTTGCAACAATATTAATTAGGGAGATTGGTCTATAATTTTCTTTTTCTGTTTTGGTTCTTTCTGGTTTAAGTATCAGTACAATGTTGGTACCATAAAAGGAGTTTGGCAGAATTCCTTCCTTTCCTATTTTTAAAAACATTTCATGTAGAATAGGAATTAACTGTTCCTTAAATGTTTGGTAGAATTCACTTGTAAATCCATCTGGACCTGGAGATCTTTACTTAGGGAGTTTATTGATGATTGCTTCAATTTCTTTTTCTGAGGTGGGGTTATTTAAGTAATTTATTTCCTCTTCTGTTAATCTGGTCAGTTTGTATTTTTGTAAATATTCATCCATTTCATGCAAGTTGTCCAATTTATTGGCATACAGTTCAGCAAAGTGGCTCCAAATTATCTCTTAATTTCCTCCTCATTGGTGATTAGTCCATCCTTTTCATTTTTGATACTGATAATTTGGTTATCTTCATAGGTGAATTCCTTCAATTTCTATTTACCCTCTGCTTCTAGGATATCAGGACAATTTTCCTCCAAAATTTCTTGAAAAATGAAGTCTAGTGTCTCTTTTTGATCATACTATCAAGGTTGTCCAATAATTTTAAGTCCAATCATTTTAATAATTTATCTTTCCTGCATCTGTTTTTCCAGATCAGTTGTTTTTCCAATGAGATATTTCACATTTTCTTCTAGTTTATTTTCTTTGGGTTTTGTTTTATTATTTCCTTGATTTCTCACAAAATCATCAGCTTCACTTAGCTCCATTCTACATTTGAAGGAATTATTTACTTCAGAGAACTTTTGTATCTCCTTTTCCATCTGGCCAATTATGTTTTGTAAGGTATTCTTCTCTTCATTGGAACTTTGGATTACTTTTTTTCAATTTGACTGAATATGATTTCCAATATGTTATTTTCTTCAGTATTTTTGCTGTTCTCTTAAGAAACTGCTAGCTTGGTTTTCATGATTTTCCCTCACTGCTCTTATTTTTCTTCCTAATTTTTCCTCTACCTCCCTTAATTGATTTTCAAAATCTTTTTTGAGCTCTTCCATAGCCTGAGACCAATTTATATTTTTCATGGAGGCCTTGGTTACAGAAGCTTGGACCTTACTATCTTTTGAATGTCTATTTTGATCCTCCAAAGGGCAAAAGAAATAATCTATGGTTGGATTCTTTTTCTGCTTATGCTTGCTCATTTCCCCAGTCTATAACTTTTTTTCTAAGTCTTTGTTAAGGTGGAGCTCTACTTCCAGGAATTTATTCTCTACTTCCAGGAATTTATTCTCCCTGATGCAGGATTCTGTTGCTTTGCCCATACTCATATCCAGATTGCAATCTGAGGTTGCCCTGGTATCAGGAAAAGAGCTTTACTGTCAAAGTAAGCAGGTACCCACCTCCTGGTTTCAGGCCAGAAGGCAGTACTTGTGGTCATCCACAAACCAGAGCACAGGAGAGCAGTCAGAGCCTTTTATAAGAACTTAAAGAAATTGAGGTCCTTGGTGGGAGGGTGCCTTGAAAAAAATGAATTTGTTTTCTTCTCTATTGCACTTTCTTTTCAAGTTGTTGAATTTTTCTTGCATTTCTTTTCCCAATTTTTTACTTGATTTTTAAAATCCTTTTTGAACTCTTCAAGAAATCTTTTTTGCACTGGAAACTCATTCTTATTTCCCTGTAGCACATGTAGCAATTTTTCTGCCATCTTCTGAGAGAGTCTTTTGCTCATCCTTATCTCCTAGGTAACTTTCTATAGTCCTGACTTTTCTGTCACTTTTTTATTCACTCTCAGTTTCATTCCTGAGCACTGGCCCAAGATTTTTGTCTTGGGGGAGCAGCTCACTCACAGAATTTCCTCATTGTAAGCACTAGAGGCTTGCTTATTGGTCTTTGGCCATTTGCATTGATAATGCTAGAGGCTTTCTTGTTCTCTGGAGGGGGCCAACTTCATTAGAAATGTCAGCTACTTGCTCACTGTGTACTTGGGCTGCCAAATGCCAGCAACTAGCTCAATGGGCTTGGCCATTTAGCCCAGTTTACCTGGCTTAACAGGGGTCTGTTTTGATTTCCACATTGGGCATCCAGTCACCCACCTTAGAGAGAACCCTGATTACAAGTGCTATTTTAACATCTGGTTCACTGAACACAACATAAAATTAGGTATCAGTTCTGCAGAAGTTGTGAGAATCAGCTAAATCCCACCACTGCATATATCTGTACATGTACACACACACACACACACACACACACGCACACACACACACACATATGTATATATATATATATATGTATATACAAATATGTATATTTCCCAGATTAACAGAAGAGGAAATAGATTACTTAAAAAACCCCACCTCAGAAAAAGAAATTGAAGAAACCATCAATAAACCTCAGATTGCAATCTGGATCTGAGTATGGGCAAAGAAACAGAGTCCTGCATCAGGGAGAACAAATTCCAGTTGGAGCTCTCCCAACTGGAGAAATGGAACTGCTGTTCCATTGACTTGCTGGGCCTGGATTCCAGGACCATTCACTGTAGATCTCTCCTGTACCTGAGGACCTCCAGGGGGTTCTCACCATGCCCTACTGCCTATTCATTGGATTTCAGTTCCCTGCCCTGTACATACCCACTCCACGCAAGACGGACCTGCCTAGAATATGCTCCACTATTTTTTGTGGGGGTTCTATCACTCCACAATCCATTAAGAAATTTAATTTTTACTGTTTCTGAGGGAAGCCCAAGAGAGTTTAAGGAAATTCCTTCCTTCTCTCTGCCATCTTTGCTTTATAGCAACACTTATTCTAATGGGGAAGATGAGACAGATTTCAAGCAACTACATATAAATATATATATATATATATATATATATATATATATATATATATATATACAATATAAGTGAAAGGCAGTTACAGAAGAAAAGCACAGATTGGGAGAGACACAAAGTAGAATGAGAAAAACTTTCCATGGAAGACTGGATTTCAACTGTTCATTGAAGGAGGTCAAGGAAGCCAAGAAGTAATTATGAGGGAACAGGGCTTTTCAAGCAGAGAAGACAAGTAATAAATGAGCATTGAGCAAAAGAATGAAATATTTTTGCTTTTTTTCAGAGCATCAGGGAGAGAAATATACACATATACATATATATGTGTGTGTATATATATATGTGTTTATGTATGCATATATGTATGAATATATGCAGTGGTGAAATTTAGCTGGTTCTCACAACTTCTGCAGAACTGATACCTAATTTTATGTTGTGTTCAGTGAACCAGATGTTAAAATAGCACTTGTAATCAGGGTTCTTCCTAATTTGGGTGACTGGATGCCTAATGTGGAAATCACAAACTTATATTTCTTACTCTTTTTTTTAACATTCATCTGCACAATAACATTTTCTAAACATTTGAGGTAATGTTCATTCCATCCATAAGTGAAAAAAATTGACAGAACTATGCTTGTTATATTTAATTTTTCATTTCTTAAAACTCATTATCCCTTTGATGAAATGAAACATTTAGTTCTCTTATCTTTGTTATTTCAGTAAATAAATATAGAATCTAAAGAGAAAAAGTGCCAAACAACCAGGGGATAACAAGTTGCCATTTGTTTCAGCTTTGCGTTATGCCCCCAAAATCCCTAGAAATATTATGAGTGAGCTGATGAAGCCAATAGGAAGCTGGGATACAATGAACCAATAGAAATAAAGATTTGAAGAGTTAGCTTATTTTGGAAGCCATGGTAATAGAAGAAGAAAAAAAAGAGATGGAATAGGTAAAATGAGTTTTGGTTCTAGAAATATTTCAACATTGACTGTTGTGATCAAGTGACTGCTTTTACTCCATAAGGATACATTTGCTTACTGTGAGCAACATAATATAATCTGGTTTGGGGTGCCTCTTTTATTATTCTTATTTGACTATTAAATGCATGAAACATTAAACTCTTTCAATATATATATATTTGTGTACTTAAAACAATCATTAGGGATAGATTTTATGTAAAATAAATAATACTATATAAAACAATCATTAGGGCAGAAAACTGGTTGTTAATTTATTTGAATGCCACCACTGGATTTACAAATGAATATGTATGCACAGATGTGCATGTATATATACATATATATATATATATGTAAGAATACATACATATTTATATATGTATGCAGATATTTTATAGAACTGAATTGAAATATATAATTCAATATTTCATATATTATACACATATTAATACATTTACATGATATATATAGTGTTGATACTATATTAGTACATACTGACTTTATTATGATAACAACAATGACAGACGTTAGAATCAGCTATTAGTCCATTACTTGCTTGAAGAATATTGCATAAAAATTCAAAAATATTAAATCTAGTTTTGGGAAGCAGTTATGTTCATATTTTTGTAGGGATTAGAAAGCCCAACAAAGAGGAGTGGCGTGAGTAGATGAGTGACAGCTTGCTAATGTAACAACTAGAACAAAGAAGTTTAGTGTATTCTATAGAGGTCATATTTTGCTATTTATAAGAGGTTCTAAGGTTTGCTTCTGTCCCTAAGTTTACAGAACATCCTTTTGAAGCAATTTAAAAGACATGATGGATTGCTCCTGGACCTACTAGTTTAATAGGTAGTATCAAATGAGCAAAGCCCACCCCTCATAATGCCTGGGAGTCCAAGTTGAGTTGGAAGCATCAAAGTTTTATTAGGTGGAGTAAACACATTTGTGTTGATGCATCCTGGTACAAAGTAAAAAGGAACCCACAGTCTAGTAGAACAAGGGCAATTCATGCTTGAATACCAAAAAGGAAGGCTTGTGGAGGGTTTTGGATAAATAGACAGTCTTTCACAAGAACAAGTGGGACACAGAAGCAGAATATTTTTCAGGACCATTTGGTCCATAGACTGGTTTAGATCAGTTTGGGATGCATAATTCTACAAGTTCAGATGCTAATAGTTTTGGAAGTAAGCAAGCACTTCAAACCACTGATTGGCTCCTTTCAGTAATCAGTCTTTCTCTGTGTCCAGTGCACTTGTAATCAGATAACTCATAGAAAAAAATACATATTAATTGGGAGGGAGAGGGCAAGAAGTACTCTTACAGTAATATATATTTCTCTGTATACTTCCTAAGTATTATATAACCTCTCTAGTTAATTTTATCCATCATATGATTTCACATAAATTCCTTATGCAGCAACCCAAAAAGATATATGTTGAAAAGCAATAAGTGTTGCTTTATTTTTTTGATGCCAGCATAAATTGGGTTTAGGTGAGGTAGAGCAGCATGAAGTTATCTGCCTCACTCTCTCTTCCAAAGTCATCATGATCTAGCATGCAAGACAGAGTCAAAACCACTGGTGATGGATCCATACAGTGGATGATCTTGGTCTCTTTGATGTCCACCAAGTTCTAAGTGCTGCTTCAGCTGACTTCATGGCTGTTGGAACAAAGTGTTCTCATCTGTCCATTCCACCACAGAAAGACTTCATGTGTTTGTAGTAAGAGAAGTAGAAGTGAGAGTTAGGAAGGAAAATTGTGGAAAAAAAGAGTCAACAACCTGGAAAAGATAGCACAAAAATTGATTGAGGAAAACAGTGCCTTAAAAAAATAGAACTGGCAAAAACACTAGTTGTAAAAATTGTTTCTCAGTGTACTATATATTATTTAGTCTTGGTCACAATGGTGTTGTTTATGCAAAACTTATTAATTTAATGTAATCAAAATTATCCAGTTTCTTTTAATGCCCTCTCTCTCTTTTTTGGTCATAAGCTGCTCCCTTTTCCATAGATCTGACAGTAAACTATTCCTTGTTTTCTTAATTGGTTAATGAAATCATCTTTTATGTCTAAATCCTCCACCCATTTCAATTTCATCTTGTTATAGAGTGTGAGATGTTGGTCTATGCCTAGTTTCTGCCATACTATCTTACAGTTATAACAGCAATTTTTATCAGAGTGAGTTCTAACCTCAAAAGCTGAAATCTTTGGTTTATCATACAATAGATTACTATAATCATTTATTGCTATCTCTTTTGCACCTAATCTATTCTGCTTTATTTCTTAGACAGTAACAAACAGCTTTGATGACTGGTACTTTACAATATAATTTTTGATCTGATCTGGCTGAGTGCATTCCTTGGTGGCTTTTTTCATTAGTTTTGCTGATATTTTTGACATTTATTTTTCTAGTTCACTAAAGTAATTTTTGTAAGTTTGGTATAACACTAAATAAGTAATGCAATTTAGGTAGAATTGTAATTTTTATTAATATTAGCTCAGCCCACCATAAGTAATTGATATTTACCCAGTTATTTAGATCTGGTTTTATTTGTGTGAAAAGTGTTTTATAGTTGTTTTTATAAATTTTCTGAATCTACCTTGGCAGGTACGCAAGTATTTTATGTTGTCTGAACTTACTTTAAATGGGACTTCTTTTTCTATCTCCTGCTGCTGTATCTTATTAGTAATAAAGAGAAATGTTAAGGATTTATATGTGTTATAATTTGCTAAAATTACTAATTGTTTCCAATAGTTTTACAGATGATTTTCTAGAGTTCTCTAGGTATACCATCATATCATCTGCAAAGAGTGAAAGTTTTGTTTCTTCATTTACCAAGTCTTTTTTTCCTTCAATTTCTCTTTCTTCTTTTATTGCTAAAATTGATACTTCTATTAAAATATTGAACTATAGTGGTGAAACTGGGCATCCTTGTTTCACTCTGATCTCAGTGGGCATGCTTCTAGCTTATCCTCATTACATATAATGCTTCTTGTTGATTTTAGACAGATACTGCTTATCATTTTTAAGGAACATTCCATTTATTCTCAATCTCTCAGATCTATGGAAAGGGGAGGAGTTTGTAATCAAAGAGGAGATAGTTAGAATTATAAAAGACAAAATAGATAATTTTGGCAACTTTGAATTAAAAAGGTTTTATACAAGCAAAACCACTGCAACTAAGATTAAAAGGAATATAGTAAGTGGGGAAACAATTTTTACAACTAGTGTTTCTGACAAAGGACTCATTTCTAAAATATATAGAGAGAACCAAGTCAAATTTATGAAAAAAACAAGTTATTCCCCAATTGATAAATGATCAAAGGACCTAGAAAGGCAAATCTCAGAGAAAGAAATTGAAGCTATCTATAGTCATATGAAAAATTGGTCCATATTTTAAGGATTAGAGAAATGCAAATTAAAGCATCTCTGAGCTACCACTTCATATCTGTCAGATTGATCAATATGACTAGAAATAAAAATGATTAATGCTGGTGGGGATGCAGGAAAATTAGGACACATACATTGTTGGTGGAGTTGTGAACTGATCTAACCTTTCTGGAGAGCAATTTGGAATTATGCCTAAAGGGCTACAAAAATGTGCATATCCTTTGATCCAGCAATACTGCTATAGAGTCTTTATCCTGATGAGATCATGAAAAGGGGAAAAAATTACTCATATGCAAAATTATTCATAACAGTTCTCTTTTGAAGTGGCAAAGAATTGGAAATTGAGACAATGACCATCGGATGGGGAATGGCTGAACAAATTGTTATAGATGTATGTGATGGAACACTATTATTCTGTAAGAAGTCATGAGGTATGGGATTTCAGAAAAGTCTAGAAAGACTTGCATGAATTGATGCTGAGTGAAATGAGTAGAATCAGAACACTGTATACACTAATAACATGGGACAATGATCTGCCAAGATGGATTTCTTCATTTCAGCAAAACAATAATCAAAAATAATTTAAAAGACTTGTGATGGAAAATATCATCCATATCCAGAGAGGGAACTGTGGAGTTTAAATGAGGACCAAAGCTTATTATATTCAATTTTGAAAGTTGGCATTCAGAAAGTGAACAAGGGAGGAAAGAAAGAATGCTTATTTGACTCCCTATGTTCTAGAAGTGAGGTAGGGATTTCATACCTACTATTTTTAGTGTAGTTGGTAAGTCTTGACTTTGCATTAGTCCTGATTGGAGCACCAGAGGACTGGAGGCCAGAGTGCTGGTGCCTAACTTTGAAGAAGAGGATTATCCTTCAAACTGGTGTTTCTGTTGAAGAACTTCAGTTATATCTTACTGTGGGAAAGAGCAAGTAAATGTGGAGAGGGATAGACTGAGTCCTAGTATCTGCTCCCTCATCTCCCCAAGTTATATGCAAATGTGCATATAACTGAAGTGAGCAGTAACTAGAAGTTGCTCTCAGATTTTTGTTTTATACAATGTATTTTAATCTAGTGTTCTCTGTGCTACTTTTAGATCTGTTTCTTGCAAAGAACTCTTGAGTCTGGATACAAAGGAACTCAAGGTACAAAGCCATGTATAGCAATGAACAAGAGTTTCAGTACAATGGGTCTGAACTGCACTGGGTTCAGCTTGTTGGAAGATTACTTTGAAACAAAACTTGGGAAGTCGTAAGAATGTTAGGATGATACATTATATCAGTCTCAGAAGGGATACATTCCAGAGTGGAGAGTAGGGAGAACTTTAGCTTAATGGTCAGATGAGAAAAAAAATTGTCCTTACCTTTATTGTTTCATTATTTTCTTTGAAGTTTTGTGAATTAAAATAACATTGGACATGTATAATGCCATAGCTACACATAATTACACAAATATATCCAATCCATTTACATGAACATTTTACCTACCATTTGCCAGTCACTGGGGATTCAATTAATAAAAAAAAAAAGAAAAGCTGTTCTTCTCTTCAAAGAGTTGGAAACCTAAAGGGGAGAGTGAGGCAACATACAAAAAGAGGAAGGCAAAGGACAATCCTGTGATAGAACATGGTGATCCTTGGAGTTGAAACTATAAAGAGCCACTGATGCAAAGTGGGGGAACCAACAAGAAGGATCAGTATTTCTTGTGGAGTAGGGTTTTGGAAGGAGTTTGGTGCTCTGGACTCCAGCTTTCCAATCAGAAAAGAGAGGAGCTGAAGTGAGTGAGGTGTTTTAATTATGATCTCTCTCTCTCTTTCTCTCTCTCTGTCTCTCTCTCTCTCTCTCTCTCTCTCTCTCTCTCTCTCTCTCTCTAATTTATCTATCTATGAATGTTATTGCTATCTTTAAAGGGGTATGACTTTTATGATTATATGACAGATATTAAAAGTACTAAGCAATTAATTTTTCAAGAGGAATTTGCAGTCTTTTATAATTCTGACAATAATTTTAATAAATCAAAGGGAACAAAAAATAAATTATTATCAACTCCTGGTTTTATGAGTTAGTATGAGGCATGTATTAATAAGCAATCTATATTAAATAACTTTATATGCATATATTTATTAAACAAAGTAAATTTATGTATAAATTTATAATATATATATATATATTTACATGTCAAGTTATTAATGGGGCCATAAAGAACTGAGAAAATGCAATTGTGAAATTACTCAGTACTTTCAAGGAGCACAAACTACTCCCTTTTATAATAATGAACTAAAAGCACATCTTTTCAGCATCAGGATTTCTGAGGGGAAAAGAGATACAATTGGAGGCAGATCAAAGGAATTTAAAAATTGAGATCTCCAAAACATACTATCTTCCACTTAATTTTTTGTGGGGTGGTTTTGGCTGTGTTTTCTTTCACAACATTACTAATAGGGTAGAATGTTTTGCAAAATTGCACTTGTAGCACCTTTATAAAGTTGCTGTCTCAATGAGTGAGGCAAGGGAGGGAGGGAGGAAGAGAATTTGGAACTCAAAATTTTTTAAAAGAAATATTAAAAATTATTTTACATGGAATTTGGGAAAATGAAATATGAAAAGAATTGAAAAATAGAATTGTTCAAAAAAATAAATCCACTGAAGAAGACAACTCCTTTAGAAGTAGAACTGACCAACTGCCAAAGGAGATAAAAAACTAAGTGAAGAAAATAATTCCTTAAAAATTAGAATTGGACAAGTGGAAACTAAGGAATGAAACATCAAGAATCAGTAAAATAAAATAAAAGGAATGAAAAATAGAAGTAAATATAAAATTCTTCATGGGGAAAATCACCTGAGCTGGAAAATAGATCCAGAAGAGATAATTTAAGAATTATTAGAATACCTGAAAGTCATGATTTTATTTATTTATTTTTTCTAGGGTTTTGCAAGGCAAATGGGGTTAAGTGGCTTGCCCAAGGCCACACAGCTAGGTAATTATTATGTGTCTGAGACCAGATTTGAACCCAGGTACTCCTGACTCCAGGGCTGGTGCTTTATCTGCTGCGCCACCTAGCCACTCCAAAAGTCATGATTTTTAAAAAAAGAGTTTGAAAAATATATTTTTAGAAATTATCTGGTCAGAGCCAAGATGGTAGCATGAAGGCAGGAATTCCCAGAAACTCATTCTCCAAAAAAATTCCAAAAGGCATAAAAATGACTCTAGCCAAAATTTAGAGGGGAAGAACCCACAGAAAGACTGTGTAACAAAATTTCCCAGTCTAAGACAACTTAGAAATTTTGAGGGAAAGGTCTCTTTCATCAGGACTGGGGATTAGGAAGAACCCCAACACAGCCACCTGGAACAAACTAGCTTAACCCTTCCAGCAACAGCCCTGGGTCCCTGGAGACACTTAGGTCCATGGAGGGGGCAGTTTTAAGACCTCTTGGCTCAGGGATCACTGGGGACAGCTTAAAGGGGTGGCAAGAGAACTCTGACACCACCAGAGTAAACATGGAGTGGAGTGCCAGCCTCAGAGCAGCCCTGCACTAAGAATCTGCAGAAGGATTCTATGAAGCCACCCAGCACTTCCAGAGCTCTTAGTAAGGAGATCAGAGGAAATGACAGAGGTCTCTGTGTTCTCCCTGGGGAAGGTCCCTACTGTATGCCAACACTCAGATTCAGGTTGCAATTTGGGCCCCCATACTACCAAAGCTGAGCAAGGTCATTCCTCACAGCTCCAGGGCAGAGGGGAGGGCCAGTTGTCATCCACATACACACCTGCACAGGCAAGAGAGCAGTCAAAGTCTCTCATAAGACCTTGGAGGAATTCAGATCCCTGTAGGGTGACCCAAAGCCCACCCCCCAAAAAGCCGTGGAATTGTGGTAAATCAGTCATAGACTGAGGAAATGAGAAAACAACAGAAAAAGAAGAATCTGACCATAGAAAATTATTTTGGATCCATAGAGAATCAAAATATACCCTCAGAAGATGAAAAAGTAGAAACCTCTATATCCAAAGCCTCTATGAGAAATAGAAAATGGACTCAGGCAATAGAAGAGCTCAAAAAAGACTTTGAAAAGCAATTAAGGGAGGCAGAGGAAAAATTGAGAGGAGAAATGAGAGCAATGCAGAAAAATCATGAAAACCAAGTCATCAGCTTGGTGAAAGAAATACAAAAATTACTGAAGAAAATAATATGCTGGAAATCATTTAGAATAATAAATAGAATAAAATAGAATAAAAAATAGAAAAAGCAACCCAAAAGGCAAATTAGGAGAAGAATGTCTTAAAGAGCAGAATTGAGGGGTGGCTAGGTGGCACATCAGATAAAGCACCAGCCCTGGAGTCAGGAGTACCTGGATTCAAATCCTGTCTCAGACATTTAATAATTACCTATCTGTGTGGCCTTGGGCAAGCCACTTAACCCCATTTGCCTTGCAAAAACCTAAAAAAAAAGCAGAATTGAAAGAATTGGAAGTTAGAAAAGGAGATTAAAAATCTCTCTGAAGAAAATAACTCCTTCAATTGTAGAATGGAACTAAAGGAAGCTGATGACTTTGCAAGAAATGAGGAAGCAATAAAACAATAATAAAAGAACCAAAAGTTAGAAAACAATGTGAAATACCTCATTGGAAAAAAACTACTGACATTGAAAACAGATCCAGGACAGGTAATTTAAAACTATTGGGCTACCTGAAAGTCACGACCAGGCAAAGATCCTAGACTTCATTTTTCAAGAAATAACACAGCAAAATTGCCCTGAGATCTTAGAAGCAAAGGGTGAAATAGAAATTGAGGCAATCTACCGATCACCTCCTGAAAAAGATCTCAAAAGAAAAACTCCCAGGAATATTATAACCAAATTTCAAAACTCCCAAGTCAAAGAGAAAATACTAAAAGTTTCCAGAAGCAAATAATTCAACTACCATGGTTCTCCAGTCAGTATTACACAAGATTTGACAACATCTCTATTAAAGGCTTGTAGGACTTGGAATATGATATTCCAGAAGTCAAAAGAACTTGGATTACAACCAAGAATCAACTAATCAGCAAAAATGAGCATCCTCTTTCAGGGGAAAAGATGAACTTTCAATGAAACAGGGGACTTTCAAACTTTCCTATTGAAACAACCAGACATGAACAGAAAGTTTGATCTCCAAGTACAGGTCTCAGGTGAAGCATAGAAGGGGTGAACAGGAAAGACTAATTATGAGGAACTTAATGGCATTTAACTTTGTATTCCTGTATGGGAAGAAGATATTGATAACTCATATGAACCTTCTCATTTATAAGAGCAGTTTGAAGGAGCATATATAGACAAGGTATGGGGGGAGTTGAATATAATGATATAATATGGTATAACAATGGAATCAATGGGTTATATATGAAAGAACTGGGAGGAAGGTAAAGGAGAGGAAGAAGGGGCTAAGATATTTCACATTAAAAGAGTCAAGAAAATCTTTTACAATGGAGTGGAATGGGGAATGCAAGGGGAGATGAATGAGCCTTCATTCTCATCAGAGATGGCTGAGAGAGGAAATACTATATACACTTAATAGGGCATAAAAATCTATTTTACCCTAGCAAAAAAAATGAGAGGAAAGGCATGTAATAAGTGGGAATGGGGGGTGTAGGTGATAGAAGAGAGGGAAGATTGTGGGAAAGTACAACACACTTCTGAGCAGCGACAGAGTGAAAGGCGAAAGAGAATAGAATAAATAAGAGTGGGGAGGAATAGAATGGAGGGAAATACATCTAGCTAGCACCTGGGGGAAAAATATTGAAGCAACTTATCTGGTGGACTTATGATAAAGAAGGCAACTCATCCCAGAGATAGAGCTGTTGGAATCTAAACACAGACTGAAGTACACTTTTTTCCTTCTCTCACTATTCTTGAGGTTTCATTATCTTTTGGGGGAGAGGGGGATTTATGTTTACTCTCACAAGATTACTGTAATAATATAAAATATATAAATCAAATTGTCACTCAAAAATAAAGAAAGAAAGAATCTCAAAAAAAGAAAATATTAAAGAAAAATTCCCCAATTCCTGATAAAATAGTCACTGAAAGAATCAACCAATTATTTCTTGAAAGGGATGCCAAAATGAAAACTTTAAGAAATATTGTAGCCAAATTCCAAAACTATCAGATCATGGAAAAATATTGCAAACAATCAGAAAGAAACAATCCAAATACCAAGGATTCAGGATTACATAAGACTTACCTACTTCAACATTACAATATCATAAGGATGGAATATATTATTAACATTCAGAAAGGAAAAGGACCTTGACTGCAACCAAGAATTAACTATACAGGAAAATTGACATAGTCTTTCCCCTCTTCCAGGGAAAAAAGGAACTTTAAATGAAATGGGGGATTTACATCTTTCCTCATGAAAAGTGCAGAACTGAGAAATCATTATTGATTAGAGAAATGCAAATTAAAACAGCTCTGAGATACTACCTCACACCTACCAGATTGGTTAATATGACAGAAAATGAAAATGATAAATGTTGGAGGGGATATGGGAAAACTGGAGTACTAATCCATTGTTGGTGGACTTGTGAACTGTTCCAACTTCTCTAGAAAGCAATTTGGAATTTCATTCAAAAGACTAAAATCTCTGCATACCATTTGAATCAGCAATAGTGCCTCTAGATCTGTATCATAAAGAGATAATTAAAAATGGATATTAATCCACATGTACAAAAGGTATTTAAACCACTTTTTTGTGGTGGCAAAAAATTGGGAAATAAGGAGATGTCTATGTATTGGGGAATGGCTGAACAAATTTTGTTATATAAATGCAATGGAATACTATTATTCTATAAGAAATGATCAACAATCTTCCTTCCCCATTCCCTTTAATTAAACATGCATTTATTATCAACTGTATGCAAAGCATTATGCTAATCACTAAGAATAGGAACTTTTTTTTAGGTTTTTGCAAGGCAAATGGGTTTAAGTGGCTTGCCCAAGTCCAACACAGCTAGGTAATTATTGAGTGTCCGAGACCGAATTTGAACCTAGGTACGCCTGACTCCAGGGCCAGTGCTTTATCCACTGTGCCACCTAACCACCCCAGAAACATTTTTAAAAGCAAAATAAGTTTATGATGAGCTTTCCAGAAGTGCATTTAGCTAAGATAAGATTGAAATTTTCACAAGATCTGATTTATAGCAACAAATTTGCATGACTCCAGAGACAGCTGGTAACCTGTCAATAATAATCAAATTTTTGACATCTGCTTAGCAGTATTATTAGTTTCAGTGAGTCTGATGTGCTACACAATTGAGATAGTTCCCATTCTACTAGTCACAGGAGAGCAACTAGAGTAATTTCTTGTAAATTCTATGGGAAAAGATGATATAACACCAAAAATGTTTGGGGAGAAGAGGAAAAGAAGGAACTAACAGGTTGGTTTGTCAGGATTAGGGGATGAAATAATAAAGTCAATCACATAAGAAAAGGAAGACTAATAGCCACTTTCCAGACATTTTAAGGCAATTCAATTTGTTCTGAAACCTAAGATCTACAAAAGAATAATATATAAGGATATAAAAGTAGAATTTGGATGGATTGTGGTGCACTTTAAATGCCAAACTGAGGAATTTCTTTGTGTGGGAGGGGGGTGAGGCATAAAATCATTTGCCCATCTCTATTATTATGGTATCTCAAATATTATTCATATTTGTAAAATTAGATTAGCAGACAGTTCAACAATTTCAATGATAACTAAGGTGTAATTATCTAGATATTATTGTTGCTATTCACTCATTTCAATCTAACACTTTGTAACTTCATTTGAGTCTTTTTTCACAAACATACTAGAGTGATTTCCTGTTTCCTAATGTAGTTCATTCTACAAATGAGAAACTGAGGCAAACTCTATGTGTTAACAAGAATTGAGTGATGTGCTTTAGATAAATCTCTAAAGTGGATTGATTCTCCTCTCTCCAAGTCCATGCTCTATACCCTATGAAAACTAGCTATTTCAAAGTATCATTGTAAGTTTATAAAAAATTCATTATTGAATTTTGACATGCTCAACTTGTGGATTGTATTCAAACACATATGGATTACATGAACATATATGTGGTGTGCATTATTATATTGATTCTATTAATTCAAAATGCTGCCTTAAAGGATGTCCTCGAAAAATAAAATACCAAAAATGCATATTTCTTGAAACAAATATATTAAATTGTATTTAATGACTTTCAGATAATTAATATCAAATGAGGTATTCAAAAGGGAAATAGATTGTTCATCAAAATTATTTCCAATATTCTGGTTGAAATCTAGTATAGAAACCAATTTGCAAATTTCCCTCCAAATGAGGAGATCATTCAAATATTACTAAGACAAGAAGAACTTATATGGATTGATTTATCACAAATAGTCCACAATGATGGGAAGGGGAGGGAATGGATAATTTTTATTTCATGCCTATTATGTACCAGGATCATGTGATAGACTCTCAAATATTATCTCATTTGATTCATCATTACTCAAAAGAAATTTTTTTAACTGTCAGTAAAAGAAACAAATAGATGACTTTTGTGTTATAGGTCCAACAAGATACAAAATTAAAGATTTCTGCAGCTTCCATTAACATTTTAAAAAGAAGTAGAATATGCTTTTTGGCCCATTAACGATCAGGATGAAGACCATTTTAAGCAACCAGACTGTGGACATTCCAGAAAATGCTGACATTTCTCTGAAGGGTCGGACAGTTATTGTGAAGGGGCCCAGAGGAATCCTCCACAGGGATTTCAATCATATCAATGTGGAACTCAGTCTCCTTGGAAAGAAGAAAAAAAGGCTCCAGGTGGACAAGTGGTGGGAAAATCAAAAAGAACTTGCAACTGTACGCACAATCTGTAGTCATGTGCAGAACATGATCAAAGGTGTTACTCTGGGTTTTCGTTACAAGATGAGGTCTGTGTATGCTCACTTCCCCATCAATGTTGTTATTCAAGAGAATGGCTCACTTGTTGAAATCAGAAATTTCTTGGGTGAAAAATATATCCAAAGAGTGAGTATGAGACCAGGTGTGGCTTGTGCAGTTTCTCAAGCCCAGAAAGATGAGTTGATTCTTGAAGGAAATGATATTGAACTTGTATCAAACTCAGCTGCCCTGATCCAACAGGCCACTACAGTCAAAAACAAAGATATCAGAAAATTTTTGGATGGTATCTGTTTCTGAGAAAGGCACAGTGTAACAAGCTGATGAATAAGTTGGAAAAGATGCTAAAGGCTGTGTCCTGAGGAATCAATACTTATTCAGATGTCAAAATAAAAATACTTTTTTGTCATTTGAGGATTTTTCTTGAATTTTTTCCCACTAATCCATTGCCACCCCAAGAGTTTTTTTTTATTATTATTATATTTAACTGGACCAGTGGTGGGAAGAATTAATAGGTGACACTAGATTCTTGAAAGCAAAGCTCCAGAGGATCCTTGAAATATGAAAGTTCCTAAGACAACCTTCTGTTTCTGATTGTAGTGGAAAGGTAGTAAGTACTCTGATAACAAAATTAATACAAAGAGTGACAGAGAACACTGCAGTTTGAGATGTAGGATTGGCTTTCGGTGATCCTCATGTGTAACAAGAGGAGGTTTCCAGATTGTTCTTAGTTTGAGATGTTCTTATTTGTACTCATTCTTTGTAATAAAATCTGAGATCCTTCACCTATTTGGTAAAGTGAAGTATAAGGTGGAACCACACATAGCCTGCTAGAAATAAAATTATGCATAAATCCAAATAAGCAGAAATCTACAATTGAAGGGATAATTTGGGGGAACATAGCATTCTATTGTAAAGGTATAGACTGAAAAGATAAAATATCTGAGATTGCTGGGGAGAGGGGATTGGGAGTGAGATGGTTTTCAGAATGCAGAGATGAACAAGTAAAATGAAATTTTCTGATACCAAAAAAAAAGAAGTAGAATAAACACCAATCCTAAAAGAGAAATTACATGCTAAAAACAGAGCAATTAAAGTTTTTTGAAATGTTGAGCTTTATTTTTTCCATATGCATATGTATATTTTTAAATTATAGAATTTCCTTTCACCCTTCCCATCCCCCTCCCTCAGTGGATAACAATCAAGTTAACATTGCACATAAAATATTTTTGATAAACATGTTTATTTACAAATTAGTCATTTTCAATATGAGGAATTGGTATTACAGTAAAGAGATACATAAGAGAATTATGCATCCATTGGATTCTGAAGGATTTTTTGTTGTTTTCTTTGGTTTTGCTTTTCTTCCTCTGGATGAGGATAGCATTGCCATTGCCAATCTAATACAGTTGCCCGAGCTCTCTGAACTGCTTAGAGGAATTGCTTCAAGGTTGATCATCTCACAATTTTGTTGCTAATGTATACATTCTGCTCCTTTTGCTCAGCATCAGATCCTGTGATCCATTCCATGTTTCTCTAGAGTCCAACCATTTACGATTTCATATAGAACAATGATATTCCAAAATATCAATGTACCATAACTCATTTAGCCATTCCCCAATTAATGGATATACCCTCATTTTCCAATTCTTTGTCACTACAAAAAGAGCTGCTATGAATATTTTGGAACATGTGGGACTTTTCCTAATTTTTTGATTTTTTTCTAGATATAGACCTAGAATTGGAATTTCTGAGTCAATGAGAATGATCAGTTTTATTATTTATTATTTTGGGGTAGTTCTATATTACTATCCAGAATAGTTGGATCCATTCACAACTCAGCAATGCATCAATGCCTTAATTCTCCCACAACCCCTCTAACATTGATCAATTTCCCTTTTTTTCATCTTAGCCAATCTGATAGGTATGTGTTGATACCTAATAGTTTTTTAAATTTGCATTTCCCTAAACAATTATTTGGAGCATTTTTTTCATATGATTATATGGAGTTTTAATTTCTACATTTGAAAATGGTCTTCATATCCTTTGATCATTTTTCAATTGGGGAATGACTTGTAACCTTATAAATTTGATGCAGTTCTCTATATATTTTAGAAATGATAAAGAGTTGATAATGTGGATGTAAAATTCATTATCAATGTATTCATCCCTGCAAAGTACACAGCCAATGTAAGTAAACATAACCACAGCATTCAAAACTTCTTCATTTTCTGTTTTGATGATTTCACATATAGATAGTATAGGGCATGCTCACTGAGTACTTGTGTTTTCTTTGTGATAAATCAAAATTAGCACAAGCATCAGAGAGTTGATTCATATGTTTTTGCATGCTAACAAAAAAATCATGTACCAACACTCTCTCAACTTTAGTTTTAACTTTTCAAGTTGAAGAGTTTACATGTAATGTGGTAGCTGACCTTGATGTTTCATTCATACTTATTGAAGATGTATGACAACAAGGCTGAAAATATAATGCAAAAAAACATGAGAGCAAGTATAGTCCTATTTCACTCCTCTGCTGAATGAGAAAGTTTTCATCATCCATTATCCAGAACATAGGAAAACATATTGTCATAAAAGTTATCTACAGTCTTAATGAACTTCTCTGGGCAAGCAAATTTTAACATAATTTTAAAACAATTTATTATTTTCCAATTACATGTAAAGACAGTTTTCAAAATTCATTATCTGAAATATTTTGCATTTCACATTATTCTGCCTTCTTCCTTTCTCTTCCCCTACCTCTGCATAACAGAAAGAGGTCTGATATAGGTTATACACATACAATTGTGTTGAACATACTTCCAAAATAATCATGTTGTGAAAGAAGAATCAGAACAAAAAGAAAAATGAACATGAGAAAAAGTATTTTTTTAAAAAGTGAAAATAGTACACTTTGATAGCATTCAGACTCCATAGTTCTTTCTCAGAATGTAGATGGCAATTTCCATAATGTATTTTAGAATTGTATTTGATCATTGTACCACTAAGAATTAAGTCTATCACAGTTGATCATCACATAAGGCTGCTGTTAAAATGTTCAAATTTCTTCTGGTTCTATATACTTCACTTAGCAACAGTTCATGCAAGTTCTCTGAAGTCCCATCTCCTCCACATCGGTGGTGAGTTCACCTTTTTCATTTATGATACTAGCAATTTTGTTTTCTTCCTTCTTTCTTTAAATCAAATTGACCAAAGGTTTATCATTTTTTATTGTTTTTTTCATAAAACCAAATGTGTTTTTATTTATTAATTCAATAGTCTTTGCTTTTGATTTTGTTAATTTCTCCTATAATTTTTAGATTTTTCTAATTTGGTATTTAATAGGGGATTTTTAATTTATTCTTTCTCTAATTTTTTTAGTTGCATATTTAGTTCATTGATTTCCTCTTTCTCCAATTTATTCATGTATGCATTTAAAGATCTAATATATCCCCTGACAGCTGCTTTCAGTGAATCCCATAGGTTTTGGTATGTTGTTTCATTATTGTCACTATCTAGGATGAAATAATTAATTCTTTCTGTTACCTGTTCTTTAAAATGAGGTTATTCAGTTTCTAATTAGTTCTAGGTCTATATCTCCCTGGCCAAATATTGCATATGACTTTTATTGCATTGTGATCTGAGAAAGCTGTATTCACTATTTCTGCCTTTCTGCAGTTGATCATTAGGTTTTTATATCCTAGTACATGGTCAAATTTTGTATAAGTACCATGTACTGCAAATAAAAAGGTATATTCCTTTCTTTCCCCCATTCAATTTCCTTGACAAGTCTATCATATCTAGTTTTTCTAACAATTTATTTATCTCCTTAACTTCTTTCTTGTTTATTTTATGATTCAATTTATCTAGATCTGAGAGCAGGAGGTTGAGGTCTCTCACTAGTAGATTTTTGCTCTCTATGTCTTCCTGTAGTTCTTTTAGCTTCTCCTATATGAATTGGGTGCTATCCATTGGGTGCATATATATTTAGTATTGAAATCACTTTATTGTCTATGGTACCTTTTAGGAAGATATGGTTTCCTTCCTTATCTCTTTTAATGCTATCTATTTTTGCAGCTGCTTTGTCTGAGATAAGGATTGCTACTCCTGCTTTTTTCACTTCACCTGAAGCAAAATCATTTTGCTCCAACCTTTTACCTTTACTTTGTATCTCTCTGCTTCAAATAAGTTTCTTGTAAGTAGCATATTGTAGAATTCTGATTTTTAATCCACTCTGCTATTTGCTTACATTTTAAGGGAGAGTTCATCCCATTCACATTCAAATCTATAATTACTTACTCTTTATTGCCCTCCATGCTATCTTCCCTCTGTTTATATTTTTCCCTTCCCCCTCCTTATCCATATTCCCCAGTATTTTGGTTCTGAAAACTACCCCCTTCAGTATGTTTGCCCTCCTATATCCAACCCCTCCTGTTTCTTTCCCCTTTCCCTTTTTCCCTTTTCCCTTCTGTTAGTTCCCCTTTTTTCTCCTCCTTCCTTTTGCTGTCCCACCCTCCCCTTTTCCCCTTTTAACACTTCAAAGGTTAGATATTTTTTAAGTTAAGTGAGTATGTGTGTAAGTTACCTTTAAGCCAAGTTTGATGAAAAGAAGATTTAGATATTCTCATCTCCTCCCTTCTTTACCTCTATTTCCATAGGTACTTTTTACCTCATAATGTAATGAGATTTACCCCCATTCAATCCCCTCCTTCCTCCTGTCCCTGTTTTTAAGAGGAGGTGTTTTTAAATTATTCTGAGTCATAGAAAACACTGAGTATCCATCACTTCTAGCTAAATGCATTCTATCTAATATGATGATCATTCTTAATGAACTTGCTCATTTCATCAGTGCAATAATCAGAGACAATTTTCAGGTATCTGCAATGGAGAATACCATCTGTATCCAAATAAAGAATTGTGGAGTTTAAATAAAGACCAAATACAATTAACTTCATATTAAAAAAAAAAGTTCTCTTACGTACTACATAATTTTGCTATCTCTAATATTTTATTTTTTCTTCAAAGATATGATTTTTCTCTCAACATATTCAATTTTGATCAGTGTGTAGCATGGAAACAATGTAAAGCTTATAAGACTGCCTTTGGGGGGGTTGGGGGAGGGAAGGGAGGTTGGGCACAAAATTATAAAATTCAAAACATTACAAAAATAGATAGGTCAAATCTTATATTGTATATATTTGGGAAAAAATAAAGTATTTATATAAAAAGAAATGAGAGTGATGCAGGAAAAAATATGGAAAATTAATCAAACAATTCAATTCCTTTAAAAATAAAAAATCAACTGGAAAAAGAATGTAACTCTTCAAAAATAAAATCAAATAACTGGAAAAGGAATGCCACATGTCTAAAACTCAAACTGATCAACTGAAAAGGGAATGAATCTCAGCAAAAAATAAAATGAGCCAACTGGAAAAGTAAACACAAAATTAACTGGAGAAAATAAAACCCTAAAAATTAGACTTAGACAAACAGAAACCAATAAATCTATGAGACAACAAGATTCCATCAAACAAATTCAAAAGACTGAAAAAAATTGAAGAAAACAGAAAGTAGTGGGCAGACCCAAGATGGTAGAGTGAAAGCAGGAAATTCCAGCAGTTCTCCTCCCAGACCACAACTCTGATGACAACTCTAAACAAATTCTAGAGTATAGCAATCCACAGAAATACTGAGTGAAACAATTTTTCAGTCCAAAACAGCATAACCTAATCATGCTGGAGCAAACTTGCTCCAGTCATGCAGGAACAGCCTGGAGTGGTGCCTGAGTCCCTGGGTCCCTGGGTTCCTGGGTAAGTAACAACAAGGACAGTTTCCAGATCTCTCAGCACAGGGACTGCCAAGGACAACTTGTAAGGTCAGTGGGAAAGCTCTGCTGCACCAGAGTAAGCCCAGAACTCAGTCCAGCCCAGACCTCAGATTAGACCAGGCCCTGGGAAGCTGGAATAGGCCTGAGGACTCATCCAGCAGCTACTTCCAGAGCACTCAGGCTGCATATGGTAAGGGGGTCAGGGAGGACCCTCAGAAGTCCCTTTGCGATCTCTGAGGCTAGACACTTACCTTGTGCATACTTAAATCCAGGTTGTAATATGGGCCTCAGTTTCAGGAAAAGGAGTTTTACTGCCATAGCAGAGAAGGAAATTTTTCACAGTTCCAGGACAGAAAGGAGTCTTGTGGTTATCCGTAGATCAGAGGACAGACCAGGAGAATAGTCAGTCTCTCAGATGACCTTAAAGGAATTGAGATTTTTGAAAATATCTGAAAAAAACACGTAAAGCTTGAGAAGGTGCCTCATCCACCCTAGAAGAAGAGCCTAAATTTAACAGAGTTAAAATCAAGTGGGAAGAGAAGTAAACAATTGAAGAAAAATGCAGCCATAGACAATTACTTTGGTCCAGTGGAAGATTAAAATATGCACTTAGAAGATAATAAAATCAAAGAAGCTTCTGTATTTAAAACAACCAGGAAAAATAGGAATTGGGCTCAGACTTTGGAAGACCTCTAAAAATATTTTGAAAAACAAGTTAGGGGCTAGAAAAAAACTGGGAAGAGAAATGGGAGCAATACAGAAAAACCATGAAAACTAAGTCAGCAGATTGGTGAAGGAATTACAAAAAATACTGAAGAAAATAACATCTTAAACATCAGTTTAGATCAAATGGAAAAAGCAGTCCAAAAGGCTTTAAAAGGAGGGGGAAAGCCTTAAACAACAGAATTGTTCAGGTGCAAAAGGAAATACAAAAGCTCTCTGAAGAAAATAATTCCTTGACATGTAGGATGGAGCTGAGAAGCTGATGACTTTGTGAGAAAGCATGAAACAATGAAGCAAGACCAAAAGAATGGCAAAATAGAAGAACATATGAAACATCTCATTGAAAAAACAACTTACCTGGCAAACAGGTCCAGAAGAGACAATTTAAAAATTATTGAGCTATCTGAAAATACTGACTAGGAAAAGAACTTAGACTTCATTTTTAAGAAATTTTCAAGGAAAATTCCCCTTATATCCTGAAAGCAGACTGTAAAATAGAAACTGAGGGAATTAACTGATCACATTCTGAAAGAGATCAGAAAATAAATACTTACAGGAATATAATAGCCAAATTTCAGAACTTACAAGTAAAGGAGAAAATATTTCAAGTAACCAGAAAGAAACAATTCAAATAATGTGGAACTACAGTCAAGATAACACAAGATTTAGCAGTTTCTACATTAATGGCTTGTAGAGCTTGAAATATGATATTCTGAAAGACAAGAGAGCTTGTATTACAACTAAGAATCAGCAATGCAGCAAAATTCAATATAATATTTCAGGGGGAAAATGGACACTCAAGTAGGGGACTTTTAAACTTTTCTGTTGAAATGACCAGAGCTGAACAGAGTTTGATCTTCAAGTCTAGGACTTAGCTAAAACAAAGAGGGTGGAAAGGAAGGGCAAACTATGGGGGATTTAATGATCTTGAACTGCTTGTATTCCTTCATGGGAAGATGATACTGATAACTCATATGAACATTCTCATTTATTAGGGCAATTAGATGGAGTACATATAATCAAAACATAGGAAGGAGCAGAAAATGAAAATATAGTATATTTTAAAGATGGAAATAATGGATGAGAAAGGAATGTACTGGAAGAAAGGGAAAGGATAGGTACAATGATCTAAGTTATTTCGCATAAAAGAAAAAGATTTTTCAATGGAGTGGAAGTTGGGAAGGTGAGGGGGAATGAATGAGCCTCCTCTCTCATTGGAAGTGGCTCAAGGAGGAAATATCATACATACTCAATACCCAAGAGGAAAATAGTAGAGGAAAGGGATAGAAGAAGTAGATAATCAGATACAAGACACATTTGAGGAGGAGCAAGGAGAAAGAAGAAAGAGAATAGAATAAATGGGGTGGGGAAGAATCGGATGGAGGGAAATACAGCTAGCAATTACAACTGTGGGGGAAAAATACTGAAGCAATTTCTCTGATGGACTTATGAAGAAATCCATTCATTCCAAAAACAAAGCTGATGGTATATGAGTACAGACTTAAGCACAATTTTTTTCTCTTACTTTAATCTTCTTGAGGATTCTCTTTCTTTGTTGAGGGGGGATTATATTTACTTTTACAACAAGAATATTGTGGATTGTGAAAAAAATAAATAAAAAGCATGGTGCTTTAAAAAACAAAAAGCATACAAGATCTATTAGGAAAAGCAATTGATCTGGAAAATAGATTCAAGAGAGATAATTTACTAATTTCTTGTCTACTTGAAGCCTAAATAAAAAAAAGAGCCTGGGAAGCATCAGGAAATGCTTTTCAAGTATACCTAGATCAAGAAAACAAAACAGATCTTGAAAGAATTCACATAACATCTCTATATAGAGACCCCAGAATAAAAACTCTATGGATTATTGTAGTCTAATTCCAGAATTCTCAAATAAAAAAGAAAATAGTATAAGCAGTGAAAAAGAAGCAATTTACATACAAAAAGCACAATAAGAATTACAAAAAACTCATCGGCTTCAACATTAAAGGTTCCGAGGGTCTGGAATATGATATTTCAGAGGACAACAGACCTTGGATTACAACCAAGAATACTTCCCAGCAAAATTCAGGATATTCTGTTAGGGGGAAAAGATGGATGTTCAATGAGATAGAGGACTTTCAAAATTCCCTCTTAAAAAGATCATAAATGAACAGATAATTCAGTCTTCAAAGACAAGACTCAAGAGATACATAAAAAAATGAAATGAAAAGGGGGAAAATGTATGTCAAGAATATTAAGCTGTACACAACCCTACAAGGGAAGATAATGCTTGCAACTCTTGAGAATTGTGTTTCTCTTATGATACTTAAAATGCTGAATTAATTTGGAGATTGTACTTAGAGAATGTGGGGATATAAACATATGATTATCATTGGTTCTTGCTCTTCATTATCAAAGCAGACCAAAATGACATCACTATGTTTGAGACAAATATTAGTGTATCCATTTGTGGCTGATCAGAGCAATAGGAGCTCAGAATGCTATATCATAAGTCAGGCACAAACATACCTGGTAAACACCTGGGGTGTTTATTCTAAACTTATGTATTTCATGCTTGAGTTACTTGAGTCTTACTCATATAGTTCAGCACTTTCTCTGATGAGAACACCCTATGCTAGGTAGTCCAGTGCCACTGTATCACTTGCTTTATTATTAATTCAAAAGTTCTTAAGAGAGACCTTCAGGGTGACACAGTTCTCAGAGTACTTAGAGGCTCTTTACATAATTATATCAGAAATTACTTTAAGTAACTATATACTTAGAGATTTATAGTACAATAGGGGCAGAGGGAAAGACTGAAGGCTGCATATATAGAGATTAATAAGTGATCTTATTTTAATCCAATCTTTAGTTAATGAGTATTTTAGTAATAAGGGTGTGATGCTAAAGGGACAATGGAAGAGGGTATACTCCATGGCTTGGTTGTGGAGTACTGCAGTTCTAAGTTGGATCATTATATAGATAGAGGGAGAGAGCATACTTAGATGGACTAGACATGAAAATATCATGAAGAGATTTACTTTTCTTGATGCTTTGGCTGCAGTTGGAGAGAGTTTACCCAGGGGGTGGGGGAGGGCATAGAAATGGTCCATGAAATTATTTGGCTTTACATGATACTTTGGCTCATGAAGATTGTATGTCCAAGTAGGGCACTTCAAAAGGGTGTAAAGGTGCAGCTAGGTGGTTCAGTGGATAGAGCACTGGCCCTGGAGTCAGGAGGACCTGAGTTCAAATCCAGACTTAGACACTTAATAATTACAAAGTTGTCTGACCTTGGGCAAGTCACTTAACCCCATTGCCTTAATAAATAAGGAATGAAATGTTTAAAGTGATTATATTTTTTTCTTTGACTCATGACTCTTGAGCAATGTATTTCCAATAAGACAGAAGAGGGGAGGGTACTTAGTGATTATGAAGCAATGCTGCTTATCAATCAGTAAAGCAATCAATCAATCAACCTTTGAGAACAGTATTTCTACCAGGTCAGATAAAATGAGGATATTTTGATAAAGGAGATTTAAGTACAAGACAGGTTAAAACAAGAAAAATATAAAAAGGAACTATACTAGGAGAAAGTTAAACAATAGAGGATAAACAACACCAGTTGAAAAGGCAAAGATAGAGGGAAAGAAGGGAGCATATGACCATTGAGTAATTCTTACTCAATAAACTTGACCCATCCACTCCTAATTGGGTTTAAAAATCTATCCAAACATACAGGGAAGTGGGGGTGGGGGGAGGACAGTAAAAGAAAAGGGAGGAAGGAATTGATAAAAGGGAAGGTGAGGGCATAAGTCAAAGTCAACTTAAAGTTAAAATTTAATAGAAAATTTAAAGGGACAAGGGAGTAAAACATTGGTGAGGGGGAATAAGAGGAAAGGAATGAGAAAAGTACAAATAGGGAAAGATAACATGGAGGAAAATTAAGAAATAGTAATCAAGTGTAAATGTGAATGGAATGAACTCTCCCATAAAAACAGAATGAAATAGCAGAAAGGATTAAAAACCAGAATCCTACAATACTTTTATAAGAAACATTTGAAAAGAGAGATACACAGAGTAAATATAAAAGACCGGAACAAAATATATTATGCTTCAGCAGAAGTAAAAATGAAATCAGGGAAGTCAATACTGTTCTCAGATAAAGCAAAAGCAAAAATAGATATCATTAAAAGGGACAAGGAAGGATACTATATCTTCTTAAAGGACACAATAGGCAAGGAAGTTATATCATTATTACAAACACAGACACTTAGTGGTATAGTATACAAATTCTCCAAGGAGAAGCTGAATGAATTACATGGAGACATAGCAAAACTATAATATTGGGGGACCTCAAACTCCCTATCTCAAAACTAGATAAATCTAACCACAAAACTGACAAGAAAGACATTAAAAAAGCTAATAACATCATAGAAAACTTAGGAGAAAACTGGATGAAGATAGAAAAGAATACATCGTTTTATCTTCAGTATATGGTACCTATAACAATATTGACTAGGTATCAAATCCAGAAAGACAGAAATGAAAAATACATACTTTTCAAACCATGGTGCAATAAAAATTACACATAAAAATGGTCTTGGAAAGATAAAAACAGATTGAAAATTAAATAACAATTTTAAAGAATGAGTGGATCAAATAACAAATCATAGAAATAATAAATCAATTCATCCAAGAAAATGATAACAATGAGACATCATACCAAAATTCATGTGATGCAACCAATGTAGTTTTAGGGGATATTTTATATCTCTCAATGTTTAAATATATAAAATAGAGAAAGAGGAGATCAATAAATGGGATATGAAACTTAAAAAATGTCAGATAAGAAACAAATTAAATATCCCCAATTAAATACCAAATTAAAAATTCTGAAAAATCAAATGAGAAAGTAATAAAACTGAAAAAAGAAAACCATTGTTCTAATCAATAGAACTGAGTTGGTTTTATGAAAAAACCAATAAACCTTTGGTTAATCTGATTTTAAAAAGGAAGAATATCGAATTACCAGTATCAATAATTAAAATGGTGAACTCACTAGCAATGAAGAGGAAATGAAAGAAGAAATTTGGAGCTACTTTGCTCAACTTTATACCAATAAATTTGATAACGTGTGTGAAATGGATGAGCATCACAAAATATAAGCTACCCAGATTAACAGAATAGGAAATAAAATACTGAGATAATTCCATTTCAGATAAAAGAAATTGAAGAAGCCATAAACAACCTCCCTAAGGAAAAAAAAGTCTCTAAGTCCAGATGGATTTACAAGTAAATTCTCCCAAACATTTAAGGAAAATTCTATATAAACTATTTTTAAAATGGGAGAAGTGGGGCATTGATGTATTGCTGGTGGAGTTGTGAATGGATCCAACCTTTCTGGAGAGCAATATGAAACTAAGCCCAAAGAGCAATACAACTGTTCATACCCTTTGACATTAATTCCTATTCTAGATCTATATTCAGAATAAATGGTAAAAAAAAAGGGAGGGAATCCTACATGTTCCAAAATATTGATAGCATCTCTTTCTGTAGTGCCAAAGAACAGGAAATTGAGGGGATGACCATCATTTGGGGAATGGTTAAATAAGTTCTGCTACATGAATACTATGGAATATTATTGTTCTATAAGAAACCATAAATGGTCAGACTCTAGAGAAGCATGGAGTAACCTAAGGGAATCTGATGCTGAGCAAAGGGAGTAGAACCAAGAGAACAGTGTACACATTAACAACAACATTGTGAGATGAACAACACTGATGGAAGCAACTCCTCTCAGGAGTTCAGAGAGCTAGGACAACTGTATTAGACTGGCACTGAACAATGTTATCCTCATCCTGAGAAAAAAATCAAAACAAGACAAAAACCAAAAAAAACATTGCTTCAGAATCTGAAGAACACTTTATAAAAACTATCTCTTCCCTTTAATACTAATTCCTCATACTGAAAATAACTAATATGTAAACATGTTTATCAAAAATATGTATGTACAATGCTACCTTGACTGCTGCTGAGGGGAGTGGAGTGGGAAGGGAGAGTGGAAAGAAATTTTGTAACTTAAAAGTACACATGCGCATATGGATGAAATAAATAAATAAATAGATAGATAGATAGATAAATAAATAAATAACAAATAAAAAATGTTCTGCCAAATTCTTTTTATGACATCAATATGATGTAGATACCAGGAGCTGAAAAAGTCAAAACAAAGAAAATTATAGATTAATCACTTTAATTTACATTGATGCAAAAAATCTTAAATAAAATTTTAAAAAAGAGATTACAGCAAGTTATTACTAAAATAATACACCATGATCAAGTAGGATTTATACCAGGTTGAAAGAGATGGCTCAATATTAGGAAAATATTTAATATAATAGAACACGTCAGTAACAAAACCAATAGAAATTCTGATTATCTCAATAGATGTTGAAAAAGCCTTTGACAAAATACAATAACAAGCATAACCAGGAATTAATAATTTTTTTCCTTAAAATAATAAACAACAATTATCTAATGCCATCAGCAAATATATGTAATAGGGATAAATTAGAAACATTTCCAATTAGACTGAGGTGAAACGAGAATGCCAATTATCACTATTACTATTCAATATAGTATTAGAAATGTTAGTTTAACAATAAGGGAGGAAATAGAAATTGAAGGAATTAGAATTGGAAATGAAGAAGCAAAACTTTTACTCTTTTCAGATGATTTGATGACATACTTGGAGAACCCTGGAAAATCATCTAAAAAATAACTTGAAACAGTTGAAAACTTCAGCAAAGTAGCAGGATATAATAGAAACTCATACGAATAGTCAACATTTCTATATATGATTAATAAAGCTCAAGGGTAAGAGAAAGAGAAATTCTTTTTAAAGTAATTTTAGACAATATAAAATACCTGAGAATCTACCTCCCAAGACAAACCCAGAAACTGTATGAACACAGTTAAGACACTTTTCACATAAAGTCAGATCTAAACAACTGAAAAAAGTCAATTGCTTATGGTAAGAACTAATATAATAAAAGTGACAATTCTATCCCAATAAAATTACTTATTTTTGTGTCAAACAACAAGCTTCCAAATAACTATTTTTCTGAGCTAGAAAAAAAAACTAAAAAAATTTCATCTGGACCAACATAAAGTCAAGACATTCAAGCAAAGTGATGAAAAAAAAATGTGAGGAGAAAAGAAAGAATACCATTTGATTGGAAGGAAAAACAAGAGATATTTTTAAAAATTGAACATAATGTACATTCAGATCCTGTAGTTTTTTTAGGGGGGGGTTGTCTTTTTTCTTCATCTGAATTTGGATGGGATAGTCCATAACAGGTTTTCTAGGGTTGTCCTAACTCTGATCTGCTGAGAGAAGCTGTTGATCAACTCACAATGTTGTTAGAGTGTCCAATGTTCTCTTGTTTCTGTTTACTTCATTCATCATCAGTTCCTGTAATTTTTTCTATGCTTCTCTACAATCTGACATTCATGGTTTCCTATAGGGCAATATTAATCCATAACATTCCATTCTGTACTAGCTGTATTAGCTGTACTTTATTGTATAGTACTGTAAAGCAGCATTCATCAAAACTGCTTGGTACTGATTAAGAAATTGAGTAATGGACTCTATTAGGATTAGGATAGATACAAAAGAAACAGTAGTAAATGACTATAGTGATTTATTATCTAGCAAACACAAAGATATTAGTTTCTGGGATAAGAACTCATTACTTGACAAAAATTGTTGGGAAAATTGGAAAATATTATGGCAACAACTAGGCATAGACCCACATCTCACACCATACATCAAAATAAGGTCAAAATGGATTCAGGATTTAGACATAGACCAATTAAGATATAGAAATATTCTGTTGGATCTATGGAAAGGGGAGAAATTCATGACCAAACTAGAAATAAAGTACACTGAAAAATGCAAAATGGTGATTTTGACTAGATTAATTTAAAAAAAAATTGCCACAGAAAAACTAATGCCAATATTAGAAGGAAAATCAAAATCTGGAAAGAAATTTTGATTACTCTGATCAAGGTCTATTTCTAAAATACAGAGAGAATTGAATCAATTTTATAGGGTTGCAAGTCATTCCCCAATTGATAAATGGTCAAAGGTTTTTAATAGGTAGTTTTCAAATGAAGAAATTAAAGCTATATATAATAATATGAAAAAATGTTACAAATCATTCTTGATTAGAGAATTGCAAATTAAAATAACTATGAAATACTACCTCACACATATCAAGTTGACCAAGATGAGAAAAAGGGAAAACAATCAATGTTGGAGAGGGAAGATTAGATCATTAGTGAACTGCTGGTGGAGTCATGACATCATCCAACCCTTCTGGATAACAATATGGAAATATGGTCAAAGAACAGTAAAACTGTCATACCCCTTGACCCAGTAATACCAATACTGGTCCTATATCCACAACAAATCATAAATATGGGGAAAATCCCACGTGTTTAAAAGTATTCATAGCACCTCTTTTTATTATGGCAAAGAATTGAAAATTGAGGGGATGCCCATAATTGTGGATTGGCTGAACATGTTATTGTATATGAATGTTTTGGAGTATTATTATTCTATAAAAAACCATGAATGATCATATTCTGGAAAAGCATGGAAAGAGCTACAAGAACTGATGGTGAATGAAGGGAGCAGAACCTAAAGAACATTCAACTTTGATTGATTCAGCTCCTCTCACCAAATCAGAGAGAGGACTCCTCTGGAAAACCGGTCTACACTATCCAAATCCAGATGAAGAAATAAACCAGAACAAAACAAAAAAAAATAAAATACTACAAAATCTGAACCAATACTATATTCACTTTTTAGAAATTTCTCTTATGTACTTCCTTCAATTCCATGGGAGTTATTTTGTCTTTTCCCTTCATTCTAATTCTTCATACAGAAAATGACTAATATGCATACCTGTTAAATACAAATGTACATGTGCAATGTGCACTAGACTGTTCACCACTGAAGGGAGAGAGGGAAGGTGGAAGAAAATTATGTACCATAAATATGCATGTGAATGATGTTGAAAAACTATCATAACATGTAATTGGAAAAAGGTTTTAAATAAATAGATAAAATAAAAAGATAAAGTTTGCAAAATTAGAAATAGTTTCAGCAATGTAGAATATAAAAGAAATGTACAAAGTCATTATAATTTCTATAATATACTGACAAAAGTCAGGATGAAATAAGAAGGCAAATTCTCTTTATTCAAAAAATGATAAGTGTATCTGAGTTGACAAAAATAATAGTCATTATATGTGTGTTATTAACTTTATACACATTCATATATATAGAAATAAAAGATGAGAAATAATTGAAGAAATAAACTGGTCCTAGATGGCCATTAAAGGATGCTAGGTTATACAGTCATAGGATATTTTAGGAAGATATTTATGGAATATTCACTCAGAAAGGATTTTCATTCATCACCCTATTAACAAGCATTTAAGGTTTTATTATGTGTCAGATTTTGTAATATGTATTTAAAAAGACAATAAAACAGTAATTGTCCTTAAAGAGTTTTCATGTTATTGAGGAGACAATATGGACTTACATAAGCATAAGTACTCAAATCATTATGGAGTTCATAGATGGTAAGTATTAGGAGCTCATGGAACTGGGGAAATCCTCCTGTCAGAAGTTATGCATGAGGAATCTGAGAGTTTGCAGTTAGGAAGAAAGGCATTTTAGGTATAAGGGACAACTAAAGCAAATTCATGAAATCAATACATATCTAACCTAATTTATAATTATCAACTACATTTTATTTAAGAATACAAACTTAAAAGATGGGATAACAAATAGCAATTTTTTTTACATGTTGGCATATCTAGCAGTTTGTTTATACTTAATTCTCCAGAATTTTCTATCTTGGCAGACTCTAGCAAAAATCTTCCCTCTTCTCAAAAATATTAACACTACATTGAAGATCACAGCATTACCTCCATATAATGAAGAGACATGGAGTAGGACTTAAGGCAAACCTTTTTTGAACATTTCATTTGAAATTGATGAATGGACTAATTTGATCACAATAAATCTTTTTGAAACTATTCAGAATGTAAGGATAAAATTTCACACTATTCTTATCAATTTGTGAGGTGTAGCTAACTTTGGTAAATAGTAGGACTAACCAGAGTTTCCTGGGGCTCACTGAGACCGTGTAATTGATTTATGAAAGCTTTTCATAGAATTACCTTGAGAAATGTCACACCCACAACTCTGGCCTTTACACTGAAAACTTCTTGTCCTCCTGGAATCTTAATAGCTTGAGCAGATTTATTTGTAACTTTCCTATGAAAAATTTTATTTCTATTTCTAATTGACTAATTAAATTAAATGCCACACAGCACAATGGAAATACCTTTATTCTAAAAACAGCATCTTGGCCTTTTCATTCTCCAAAAATGATTTCCTCTAAGCACAATAAATGTCTTGCTCTGATTTCTGTTTCATCAGGATGACTGATGTTTCTTTGATTAAGACATGGAAAAAATACCCTAAATTAGTCAACTAATCTCTCTTCCATAACTCATTCATTTGCAATGATTTGCTGAGTGACTACTAAGTGGTTGAACTCATTGTCTCCCCACCAAAAAAAAAATAAGTATAGTATTTGACTTGGGATTGTCAGGACTGAAAGGAATCTTGATGATTATATAAACCGGTGAGTTTCTCTGCCTGCAAGAGTAGTGGAATTACATTTATAAAATGTAGTAGGTGAATTTGATTTTATTGAGGTTCCAAAGAAACAAACAGATACTCAGAGGTTTTTTTTTTTGTTTAATTCATTGCTTTTTATTCTGCTAGAAATAACATGTAAGCAGTGTAGACAGGTCCCTGGGAAGTCTTATCCCAGTTGAAATCCCTTAAACCCAGCAACCTCAAGTAAACAGAATATAATATTTTTCCTTATATTTATTGGGTTGAGGCAGATCTCTGTAAGGATATTGATGCCTTGGCAGATTCTTCTTGAGTAAAGATACAATTGAAAAACAACGTTTTGCAGCTGCTGGTTAATAGACTTTGCCCTATAAACAGTTTTGAAGTTTGGTGATATATGAAGTGCTCCCATTCTTAGTCTTGCTAATTATTATTACGTGTGTTTCTTGGCTGTTAGATAGAAGGTAAAGAGACAAGAATGGGTGAACACGTCAGCAGCGAATACATGACATTTCTGATGTTATCAGGTTCATGACTTACATAAAGCAGTCTCATTTGACTTACAGCACTCAGAAATATAACTCCCCTTTGTAGATTTGGTTGTTTTGACTCCAGAACATTTTACACTGAAAAATGAAAATAAAGCTTATGAATAACATATTAAAGCAAAGACAAAGGCAATGTTTAAGTGATTAAAGATGTTACCAAGTTCACTCTTCCTGAAATTGCCATGCTTACCCTTTTAATTTATTTCAATGTATCAATAAACATTTATTAAGGAATTACTATGTACCAGACACTGTGTTAAACACTGGGCATACAAAAAAGAGGGGAAAAAATAATCCCTGCCATTGTGTTCAATCTAATTAGCTAGTTGACTTGCAAGGAAATACACACATTTACACAAACACAAAACAAAGCAATCTATAGACAGAGTAAACACATGCACACACATTCAGGGAAGGAATTAGATTTTTAAGGAATTGGGTATTTCTTTTTTTGCAAACTATAGAATTTTAGTTAGCAAGGAATTTCAGAAGAGTTGTAAAGGGAGAGCATTCCAGAAATAGGGAATAGCCAGAGAAAATTCTCAGATCTGAGACATGGAGTATCTTGTTCTTGGAACAGGCAGGAGGCCCATTTCACTAGATCAAGGAATAACAGGTTAGGTTTAAAGTGTAAGTAGAATAGAAAGGTAGGAAGGGTACCTTTATTCACTTTTCATCATCAACATGATCTTAGTTTATTCCCTAGATGTTTTAAACTCAAAGCCAATTTATAGATGAATTTATTTGCCAATGAAACTAAATGATTGCAACAGAATTCTCTTAATGATTTTTAAAATTTGGCATAAGCAAGAAAGTTCCCAAAAGTATGCTGTTGACTTAGAGTTTTACTCAAGGATTCTGCACAATGTGATTTACAAATAGAATTTTATCATTATGATCCCTTTGGAGGCATGGTTCTGACAACTCATTAAATAAATTATCACTGTGCAGGGAAAAGAAGATTTCACTGCTTGATGGCCAAGGTAACAACCCTAATTACATTTTATTTTGTTTGAACTGACAAAGTCATGAATTTTACTAAGCACATGCTTCCCTTTACATACAAATATTCTTCCATCTATCCATAGAGCACTGTTTCAAGATGTTTTTTCAGGACATTCTGTATACTATAATTGCACATACACACAAAAGTTGACTATTCATCTTCAGATAGACTAAGTGATCAATATTGGTCTTGGTTTTTTTTTTTTACACAAAAGCCTATTGTGATCCCCAGACCTACAGAAACTTTCGCTTACTATTAATATCTCTTTCTCCTTCCAAAACTTTCTAAAACCTTGCCTAAATTCTGATTTCTTGCTGCCCAGTCTCACACTTCTATTCCTGGTTATTTAATTCCATCTTTTATCAATTGTGGATTTTTTATTACTGTTGTTGAATTCTTCTATAACCTCTTCCAGCTTGCACCTATCATTTCCTCCTTTCCTAAGCTGATTGATCAGGATATATATTTGATGTTGCAGGGTTATTTTAGGTTTTTGCAAGGCAAATGGGGTTAAGTGGCTTACCCAAGACCACACAGCTAGATAATTATTAAGTGTCTGAGACCGGATTTGAACCCAGGTACTCCTGACTCCAGGGCTAGTGCTTTGTCCACTGTGCCACGTAGCCATCCGATGTTCCAGTTATAAGTTATTAAATCACATTCATTCATCGTTCCTGTTCTGTTACCTATATTTAGCCAAACTCCATGTCCTTATGTTTTTCCTTACCATTGCTGCCTACAACCTGCCTTGTCTTTGGACACTCCAAAAAGTTAAATATTTTTGTAATGAAAATATCATATCTGTTATGTTCCAGGCATGAAATTAACTACAACTTCTATGCTCACATCTTATTTTAATCTGCACTGGTTAATTGATTATATTTTATGTTCTTTAGATGGCACCAGTTTTAATATGAACATCACTATGAATATTGTAAAATGGTAAATTTTAATTAATAAATAGATAATGTAAAAGATCTTGTTGAATATTTCTTTCATGGGGGTGGCTAGGTGGCACAGTGTATAGAGCACCGGCCCTGGAGTCAGGAATACCTGAGTTCAAATCTGGCCTCAGACACTTAATAATTACCTGGCTGTGTGGCCTTGGGCACGTCACAACCCCAAATGCCCTGCAAAAAAAAAAAAAGAATATTTCTTGAATGGATATAAATTGAATAATTTGACTCACTGAGGAAAAAAATTTTCATCTGGTGTTGATGAGTTTCTCTAAACTTAACTAAGATGATCCTAGATTATAGACTATAAAAAACTTGCACTTGAAAATTAATAGTATAAAGTTAAGTTTTAATAACATTTCTATAATCTTCAAAGATCATAGTTAGATATCAAAGGAGGACTTTAGTGACACATTTTAGTGTCTGCTTATCTGTACATATGCATTAATTTGATCTTTTTATATTTTTTAATTTTTAAAACTTAAATACAAAATAAGAAAACAATTGTCATAAGTGCAGAAAACATGAAAGGATTCAAAATATAAAGCAATGAATTTGCATTTTAAGAAAAATCTATTTAATAAATGCTACATATTGTGTTTAAAATTGTCCATCATTTCTCCACTTCCTTGTAGGTTTTCTTCTATTCTCTACTATGTCCTATTTACTTTACTTTTCCCTCCCCACCCCAGAAAGTTATAATTAAGCATGGTTAAATATGTATGTGTGCAAATGTATATATATATATATATATATATATATATATACATATATATATATATGTATATATATATATATACATTAATATAGACATACCCACATATATATATATACAGACACACATATATATATATATACACATTTATATTTCATATGTACATATACATTCCTGTCCACATATATACATATCTATAAAGATATATTGTATATGCATATGTTCATAGATATCCATAAATTTGATTTGGGTATATCTCTAATTTTTATAACAGTCTCTGAAAGCATCAACCTTTTCTCATTCCTCAACTTTATTTCTACTTCCTATGTTTCCCTATTATTTCTTGACTTATTGCCCTTCCAAGAATCCCTCCCTTATGTATCCTTGTATATCCTCTCCCCATTAATTTGTATACACCTTTATTCTATTTCCTTACCCTATAACTCAGTATCCTTCCTATCCCCTCCTTTTATTGCCTCTGTCTCTGTCTCTATCTCCATCTTTGTGTGTGTGTGTGTGTGTGTGTGTGTGTGTGTGTTCCCTCTTTTACTTATTCCCAGTGAGAGTAGATTTCCAGTCTTACCAGCTTTCCTTTTCCATTTAATTCCTCTGTATCAATTCTTCCTCTCACATGTCATTTGCATAAGATGGAAACTCTTTTTAAAAATTATTTCCTCTACTATTTTACTTTTTAAAATCCCATCATACTAAGTTCTTACTTCAAAGTACATAATCACTAATGAAAACAGTAAACAAGTTGTCCAATACTCTTTGATGTTTACCAATATTTCACTTGGATCTTGAATGTTGAATTTTTTAAGTTCAAATATTTTTGTAAAAAAGTCCTGAAAGTCTTTCAGTTCATTGAATGTCCATTTTTTTCATTCAGAATTATGACTAACTTCGCTTCATATCATATTTTCAGCTGCAATCCCAGTTCTTTTGATCTTTGATATTTAGTGTTCCAAGAGGTATTATTTTAATGTAGTTACTGAAAGATTTTAATATAATTCTATTTGTATAATTTTTTTCCAGAGTGATTAAAATGGTTTTTATTAAGATATCTTAACAAATATGGCACACCTCTCATTGGGGGAGAGAAGGCCCGGGAAACCCCAAAATACAAGCTCTTTTATGTAGGCTTTGTTCCTGACCCTTGAAAGGCTTTGTTCCTGCCCCTTCATGCCAACCATAGGCTGGGGTCACAAATCTAATTGATACATTGGTTCCTATACATTTCCCCACCCTGCTCATTATGAGCAAGAACAGATAGATCTCCTTGAGCATGTGCAAAGGAGGTCTAGACTCTAAGTTAAGTTAAAAGTAGGTGGGGAAATCTTATCAGTTTTTTTTTTATCATATTTGAGATCACCTGCCCATAAGACAACAATAGGCAGAGCTCAGTGTTTGTAATATAAACTTAGAATCCTCCCTTCACATTCTTGTGGAAGCTAAATACCCACATTTTCCTCACAATTTCCCCTTTTTATAATAAAAATTTGGGTCCATACATTATTGGTGATTTCTTTCTTAAATCACAACCCTTATTTACTAACATGACTATTGACTCTCTTCTATCAAGATTTTTTACTTCCTCATTATCAGAGACATGGAGCCATCTTATTTTCTAGGTTTGTGCAGGAGCACATGTCAGCATTCTGATGTATTTTGCTACTTGCCTATTGACATCTATCTTGATAGATACAAATCAACAGATTTGTTTGCATGGTTTAGCCAGCCAGCAAGGCCAAGACCCTAGTTGTTTGATTGGCAATTATTTCCACTATAGCTTAGAGTCTTATTAGTCTATTCAGGATATAAATTGGAGTTGCATAGTCCCAACTCTTATCCTCTACCCAGGTACTAGATAACAACTCCTTGACCAACCTTTTGGATGAATGGATATAGGCAGTAGTCCCACAAATCCAATAATGCCCCTTTAGTACTGATCAATCTTCTAGGAATATAGTTTCCCAGTTTCCAAAAATTGACAATACTGTTCATCCTTACTTCCAAGGGGCCCTCTTAAATAAACCATCTAATCATCATGATAATTGGTGCATTTACGAAGTTGCTGTACCTCCTTCCACTGCCAAGGTTTTATACCATAGATAGGTCTTCCTGGCTCCAAAACTGATCAAAACAAATCCCTGATTTTGTGCCATTGAATTTATCTCAAGAATAACTAATATATCTAGTGATGTTTCTTAAATTATTTTTCTTGCAAATGATCATTTCAGCACTTTCCTTTCGTGTCCACATTAAGTCATAATCACAGTTTCCCTTAACAAGTCCCCCAGTTTGCATATCTTTACTAGGGATCCAGGGACCATCATTACCTCTCACCTTGAGTCTTAGTCACTTAGCTCTTTAAGTTGTACAGTCCAGAATATATGTACCCTACTTCTGGACATGTTCAGAAAGGAAAATATCCTGGCCAGACTGGTGTAAACAATTGTGACCTTGAACTGACTCATTCATAAGCTATTGGTGCTTCTCTTCTCTGGATCAGAATCCTGTACCACAGTGCACCTCTGATGAGAAACTGAGAATCTAGGCCAGACCCAGGGGGACTTGCACCAAAAGCCAATTCTCAAACTACTGTGGACTACTGCAAGTTCAACAGTTAGCCACACCACAAGACTAGGCATTGACTTCTGCCATCATTACTAATTCTATGTTCTCTAAATCAGAGATAGGACTTTCCCTAGATAAGATATAAAGACTCATGTAGGGTATAATAATGCCACTCAATAATTTCCCTTCTTTTCTCTCAATGAAGAACATTTTCACCCTGCTTATGCTCCTTTTCCATAAGGAGAAGGGGATAAATCAGTGTGTCACATTTACAGAGTCAAGGGGAAGTTACAGATAAACAAGGCGGGGATGAACTGGTCCTGTGACTCTCCTCTCCTCTTCTCTTCTCCCTTGGAGACATCCAATATCCTTCTTTTTTTTCTTTTTTTTTTAGGTTTTTTTGCAAGGCAAATGGGGTTAAGTGGCTTGCCCAAGGCCACACAGCTAGGTAATTATTAAGTGTCTGAGCCCGGATTTGAACCCAGGTAATCCTGACTCCAGGGCTGGTGTTTTATCCACTGCACCACCTAGCCACCCCTAATCCAATGTCCTTCTGCAACTGTTCCCAGAAAGTCCTCTTCAGTTCAGGTGACTAGTTGAGACCTTGTCTTCTAGTAAAGAAACTGATTAACATTTTACTCAGATCAAAACATGTTTCCATCACAAAACAATGAGATTCTGGAACTCATTACAATTTATATTTTGCCTTATTGCCACATAGGCACACATACTTCAATTTAACACACTAAACTTTCATTAGTGTTTTACAACATGAGCAAACTCCCAATGAGAATTATCACATTGACTTAAAGTTTGTGACATAAGTATTCAACAATTATCTTTGTTCAGAGTACCCAGCATCTGGTTTAAAACAAAACAATCCTTAACCTTTGCTCTCATTACAATAATGACTCAGACATCCTCAACCAAAATGAATTTTTTTTCGAAAAATATTCCCATATTTTCTTTTTCCTGGTATACGTATCTAACTCACATTCCTTTCCTTAAACTAGACCTTGATACTATAATTGTCCTAAGAATTTCCCATTCTTCTTCTTACCTAAATATCCCCTCTAAATAAAAATTAAGGGAATTTAATTCTTATCTTAACATGTAGCTGATAGCATGTGTCAGAGCCAGACACCTAACCGATTTCTGGCTATTAGATCCAATTCACCTAAAACTTCTTTTTCTGGTCTATTTTGTAATGAACTATAAAGATCCAGGACATTAAAGGAAAATTCCTTTACAGATGTAAATATTGAATGTCAGTGTCCAAGCAGAGGTCATGTGGATAAGTCAAATTTCTTAGGCCAGATTTATTCTTCCAGGTGAAATATTATTCAAATGTCATTTTGGGGAAATCAAGTCAAAGGGGTCCAACCCCAGCCATACTGAGAAACCACCCCTTCAGTTGCACATTCCTGTAACCTGACATCTTTAGCCCATTGGCTTCCTTGGCTCCAAGAACCTATTACCCAGTAGAATTTCCTTTTGCTAACCATCCTGGTATCTGACTTAAAAAGAGTAAATTGTTTAAAAGTCCCATGATCTAAAATAGTTGTTTTACCTAATTAGAACATCCAGTGAATACAATTCACTAAATGAAACCCATACCTAAAGAGTTCCTCCTGGGTCCTTGCTAAAACCAGGAATTCTAACTATGACTGGCCCTTACAGTTCTCATTTCCTACCTTACTAAAGACATCCCTTTTTCTGAAATCATATCTACTCTATCTCTCTATCTCTGTATAAAGATGGAATATCAGATTTCCCTTGGCTGGAGAATCCTTCTAGCCTGTTGTATTTTACTACAAATACATACTTTTGTCCAGGAGATTAGACAGAAAAAACTCAAATTATTTTGTGTTTACCTTTCTCATATTACTAAGATGTTTTACTTCAAAATGAACAAACAGTTTTGGAATACACACACACCACACACACAAACACACACACACACACACACACACACACACACACACACACACACACATATATATATATATATATATATATATATATGCATATATATACATATATATATATGGAGAGAGAGAGATATCTCCAAAAATTCCCAATTCACTTATATAGATAGGAACTTCTATACATAAGCTTGTTTAGCTACTAGCCATCCTCAACACAGAGGATATTGAAAGGAATAAAATATTATTTTTGTTTTGGCAAGGCAGCTGGGATTAAGTGACTTGCCCAAGATCACACAGCTGTGTATTCACTAAGCATCTGAGACCACATCTGAACCTAGCTCCTCCTGACTCCAGAGCCAGTTCTCTATCCACTGAGACACTTAGCTGCCCCCTAACATACAAGTTACTTTTCAGAATCCTTTAAAACCCTTAGAACATCTTAGGTGGTGTTAAATTTCCAACTCATGTTATTAATTTCAATGTAACAGAACAGCAATAAGAGTTACACACAAATTACTAGATTGTACAACGCAATACTTCCATTATTACTTTATTCATGAACCCACAGATCTGTTCCAGAAAGGGTCATACTTTTTTGATATTTCCCTTATTGCCCTTCAAAGCAACCACATATTAATCTCTGGCTTTGACAATACAGTATTTAAATAACATATTTACAAGAGATAACTAAATTAGGCAAATATAATCTTTTTGCAGTTACAAAAGTATATCACATAACTGATAAATACATCTCATTTATAAATAAATTACCTACACAATGTTCAGGTATCCATCAGAGGCCCTCATAGCAGCTGTCTGCAGTCACCAAGAGAGAAGTCCACCTTCTTGACTTCTTTAAAACTGAACATACCTTGTTAATATACCTTAAACATAAGTTTTATTTAAATATCTCATTCTCCTTAGAATAAGAGCAAAGTGAATATCCCACTACCTTTTTACACTTTTGTCTTCCAGACCTCTTTACTCAGAACCTCTCAGAATCCAATCTCATACAAATAATACATTTAAAACTCAAATGCAATTACAACTAAACTTCCCAACAGTTTTAGTTTGATAAAAGCTTTATAGTAACTTATGCAGAGAATCTAGCACTCACATTCCAAAAGCTCTAAAATAAAATGCAATTGTTAGCACTATAAAGCTTAACATTAAATGAATTAGAGCTTTTTTCCTAAAGAAATCAGTAAATATCCCTGATAACATAGGGATTTCTCTTCTTAGTAACAAAATACCACTTTTCTTTAATGCAAAGGTGTTACAATAAAGTTTAAAATCCCAAGCCACTTTAACAATCTAAGTTATGTAATCCCTCCCATTCTGTACAAATTTTGTCACTATGTAACAACCTTAATAACCCTCTTTTAAAAAAAATTGGTATGCTTCCCAAAACTCTAGTTCAGAAACCTTAAACAGTGAGAGTCATAACTTTAAGGCCATATGGCCTAAGTAGACATTCGTTAAATATTATTTCCTTTTAATGGATGTGTCTCCAATCCCTGAATTTATATTTTCTTTCTTTCCCAATCACATATCACACCTGTGGAGGAGTCTCTTTCCCTTTAAGGCTTAAGTACTTGAAGTTTCTTGCCCATCCCTCCCCCCTCCATGGGTGGGTAGGGCACTCCTCAGCTGAAATCTGTCCAGAGTTCTTAACAAGATGACAGATGGGATCAAGGCCATGTGTCCAACCCACCAGCCCTTCTCTGAACCCAGGAAGAAAGCATGGGATCTTTCCCTGACACTCTTGAGGATAAGAAATCTTTCTTCCTATAACTTCTCAATCTTTCCTTAAATGTTCTCTCTTAAACTCTTCTAAACTCTCCCCAAACCACAGGTTTTTTTTTCTCTTTAAGAATCCCCCATCCCCTTTTTCTTTAACTACACACCAATACAGCTACCACCTGCTCAGTGAAGGGGGGTGTGATCTCCACATGGGGGCTGATGTACACCTACTTCCTTCTCCCCCATCTGAAACTCATCAGCCCAACTCCCAGCTCTCCCAGTTTAAAACAATCTGGGTCCTCAGACCCATAAATGCCTAAAACAGACACACAAGACAGGACAAAGAAAACACACACACACACACACACACACACACACACACACACAAACTGTAGGAACATTCAAAGTCACTCACAGAGCACTGGATCCAATCAGCTCCCATGCCCCCTAAGTCTGGAAGCAACCTTCTCCCTTTATGATTTTGGGGAAATTCCTGGAGATGGAATACAAATCCCCCTCCTTTGGGACACCCTATCATCCTCTGGCCTCTCCTTTGGAATAGATCTACCACCTGGAGGACTGCTCAGCCAGTCCAGGGTGGTTCTGGCATTGATGCCACCATGTAAATCACCCCTTTACTGTGGTTCTACTATCAGAAATTTTAATCATACTTGGCTCCAAACCCAGACCAATATTCCTAGAAATCTCTGAGTTATTTCCCCAGCAAAGAACATCAAGAAAGTGTGCTTGAAGTCAAGCCATTTGTACACATTATTTTCTTGTGTTCTTCCTGAAAAAATATTAGGAAAAGAGATTTACATTAATATCTAGAGACAAGCCGTCCAAATTGCTATAAATGATTTGTAGAGGCCACTCAAGCTAATTTGGAGTCAAGAGCCCAGTTATGGCCGGAAACCCTAATCTCTGGTGACCCTTGAGCTGAAAGCTTCCACAGAATTCTGATTTGATAACACAGCTGCATCATTTGTGGCCTCACTATTCGATAAGCCCTATTTCCAAACTTCTTGACCTGGGTCACATCCTGCTGGGTTAATTCCTGCCTATAACGAAGTCGCATCATTGGTTTCATCCTGTATGCTAATTTTGTGGTTTTCTTCTATAAGAACTGTTTAATGTTTTCAATAAACTGGCTGGGTCAGATTCCTCACCTAAGTGTATACATATTTCCTTTTCTCTCCTGAGTTGAATGGCTGACCAGGGTATTAAAACAATGGCTAAAGAATATTTAGTCCAGAGTAATTAAAAATGGTTTTTATTAAGACATCTTAACAAAAATGGCACACCTCTCTTGTGGTGGGAGGGAGGGGCCTAGTTGCATAATTTTATTTCACCATATTTGAATTATTTTTTACTTGTTACTCTTAATAATTTCTTCTTAACCTGATAATTTGGTTTTCTGGCTATGATATTACTGTCACTTTTTCTCCTAAGATTCCTTTCAGGGGGTGATCAGTGGTTTTTTTTTTTTTCTATTTCTGCTTTCCCCTATTCTAAGACTTCAGGATAATTTTTAAAATTATTTCCTGGGGGGGGAGGGCTAGGTGCTGCAGTGGATAGAACACTGGCCCTGGACTCAGGAGTACCTGAGTTCAAATCTGGACTCAGACACTTAATAATTATCTAGCTGTGTGGCCTTGGGCAAGTCACTTATCCCCATTGCCTTGCAAAATAGTTTTCAGGTATTCTGTTATTCTTATGTTTTTCTATTTGATCTATTTTCCAGATTGGTTATTTAACATTTTTATTACATATTTTTCCCAACTATATACATAATAGTAATTTTCAATGAATCATTCTTATTGCAAAATTTTTAGTTTTACTCCCTCCCTCCCTTTACTCCCTCCTCCCCAAGACAGAAAGCAATTTGATATAGTCTCTACAACTGTAACCATGCTAAACATAGATCAAAATTGAACATGAGAAAAGAATTGGATACAAAAGGAACAAAGAAAAGAATAGAGATATCAAAATTACATGAAAACTTTTAAAAAATGAAAATATTAAATTTTGATCTTCATTTAAAATCTGGATATGGTTGGAATTTTTCATCACATCTCTTAAAATTATCTTTGATTATTGTGCTGCTGAAATGAAAACATACATCATAGTTTATCATCATTCCATGTTGTTATATAATGTTATATAATGTTCCTCTGGTTCTGCTCATCTCACCAAGCATCAATTCCAGAAAATTTGTCCCCGATTTCCCACATCCCTTCCAACATTGATCATTGTCCTTTTTGGTCATATTGGCCAGTCTGAAAGGTGTGAGGTGGTACCTCAGAGATGCTTTAATTTGCATTTCTCTAATAAGTAGTGATTTTGAGCAATTTTTCATATGACTATGGATTGATTTGATTTCCTCATTTGTAAATTGCCTTTGCATATCCTTTGACCATTTGTCAATTGGAGAATGGCTTGTTTTTTTTGAAAATTTGACTCAGTTCTCTGTATATTTTAGAAATGAGTCCTTTGTTAGAAATACTAGCTGTAATGATTGTTTCCAAGTTTACTACATTTCTTTTGATCTTGGTTATAGTGGTTTTGGTCTGTGCAAAACTTTTTAATTTAATGTAATCAAAATCATTTAGTTTGTTTTTAATGATGCTCTCCATCTATTCCTAGATGGAGTCATAAACTGCTTCACGTTCCAAAGATCTGACAAGTAAACTATTCCTTGATCTTCTACTTTGCTTGTTATTATTATTGGTTTTTGTGTCTCAATCCTGTATCCATTTTGATGTTGTCTTGTTACAGGGTGTGAGGTGTTGGTCTGATCCAAGTTTCTGCCATACTAGCTTTCAATTTTCTCAACAGTTTTTTATTGAAAAGAGAGTTTTTATCCCAAGAGCTGGACTCTTTGGGTTTACCAAACAGCAGATAACTAAAATCATTTAGTACTATTGTACCTAGTCTATTCCATTGATCCCCCTCTCTATTTCTTAGCCAATACCAGACAGTTTTGATGACTGATGCTTTATAATATAATTTTAGATCTGGTAGGGCTAAGCCACCTTCTTTTGTACTTTTTTTCATTGAATCTCTGGAAATAGTAGACTTTATTTCTCCATATAATTTATTTTTTCTAGCTCATTAAAATAATTTTTTGGAATTTTGATGGGTAGGGCACTAAAAAGTAGTTTAATTTTGGTTGACTTGCCATTTTTATTATATTAGCCTGACCTATCTATGAACAGTTGATATTTGCCCAGTTATTTAAATCTGATTTTATTTTTGTGAGAAATGTTTTGAAATCATTTTGAAAAAGTTTCTGATTTGGCCTATGCAGGTAGGTTTCCAGGTATTTTATATAATATGAGGCTACTTTGAATGGGATTTCTCTTCCTAGCTCTTTCTGCTGCAACTTGCTAGCCATATATGGAAATGTTTAGGATTTATGAGGGTTAATTTTATATCCTGCTACTTTGATAAAGTTGTTAATTGTTTCTAGTAGTTTTTTAGATGATTTTTTGGGATTCTCTGGATATACCATCATGTCATCTGCAAAGAGTGAGAATTTTGTCTCTTCCTTCCCCATTCTAATTCCTTCAATTTCTTTTTCTTCTTCTATTGCTGAAACTAGCATTTCTACTACAGGATTGAATAGTGGTGGTGATAATGGACATCCTTGTTTCACCCCTGATCATACTGGAAATGGCTCTAGCCTATCCTTATTGCGTATAATGCTTGTTGATGGCTTCAGAGAGACACTGCTTATTATTCTAAGGAACAATCCACTTATTCCTATACTCTCTAGTGTTTTTAGTAGGAATGGGTACTGTATTTTGTTAAAATATTTTTCAGCATCTATTGATATAATCATATGATATATGATAGGTTTGTTATTGATAAAATTAATTATACTAACATTTTTCCTAATATTAACCAACTATGCATTCCTGGGATATATCCTACTTGGTCTTAAAGTATCTTAGTGATAACTTGTAATCATTTTGCTAAGATTTTATTTAAGATTATTGCATCTATATTCATCAGGGAGATAGGCCTATAATTTTCTTTCTCTGTTTTCAGTCTTCCTGGTTTAGGTAACAGCACTATATTGGTGTCATAGAAAGAATTAGGCAGGGGTGACTAGATGACACAGTGGACAGAGCACTGGCCCTGGAGTCAGGAGTATCTGAGTTCAAATCTGGCCTCAGACACTTAATAATTACCTAGCTGTGTGGCCTTGGGCAAGCCACTTAACCACATTGCCTTGCAAAAAAACCTAAAAAAAGTTAGGCAGAGATCCATCTTCACCTAATTTTTCAGAGTTTATATATAATTGGAACCAATTGTTACTTAAATACTTGATAGAATTCACTTGTGAAATCCATCTGGCCCTGGAGATTTTTTCTTAGGGAGTTCAATAACAGCTTGTTGAATTTCTTTTTCTGAGATAAGGTTATTTAGGTATTTAATTTTCCCTTCATTTAACCTGGGCAACATATTTTCATAAATATTTGTCTATTTCACTTAGATTATAAAATTTATTGGCATAGAGTTGGGCAAAATAATTCTGTATCATTACTTTAATTTCCTCCTCATTGGTAGTGAGTTCACCTTTTCATTTATGATACTAACAATTTGATTTTCTTCTTACTTTTTTTTTAAATCAAACTGACCAGAGGCTTATCAACTTTATTTGTTGTTTTATAAAACAAACTCTGGCTTTTATAAATTAGTTCCATAATTTTCTTGTATTGGATTTTATTAGTTTCTACTTTAATTTGTTAGAATTTCTAATTTGGTATTCAATTTGGGAGTTTTAGTTTGTTCTTACTCTAATTTTTTTAGTTGCGTGTTTAGTTCATTGATTTCCTCTTTCTTTAATTTATTCATGTAAGCATTTAAAGATATAATATATCTGCTGACAACCGTTTTGAGTGTATCCTATAGATTTTTATATGTTGTTTCATTATTGTCATTATCTAGGATAAAATAATTAATTTTTGTATTTGTTGTTTAATCCACTCATTCTTTAAAATGAGCTTATTTAATTTCCATTTAATTTTGGATCTATATCTCCCCCACACAATATTGCATGTTTTTATTACGTTATGATCTGAGAAAGATGCATTCACTATTTCTGCCATTCTGCAATTGATTATTAGGGTTTTTATGCCCTTGTACATGGTCAATTTTTGTGTAAGTGCAATGAACTGCAGAAAAAAAAGTGTATTCCTTTCTATCCCTATTTAATTTCCTCCATAAGTCTATCATGTCTAGGTTTTCTAACAATCTATTTGCCTCTTTAACTTCCTTCTTGTTTATTTTATTATTAGGTTTATCTAAATCTGAGAGAGGGAGGTTGAGATCTCCCACCAATAGAGATTTGCTACTTATGTCTTTCTATAACTCATTCAGCTTCTCCTCTAAGAATTTGAATGCTATACCACTGGGTGCATAAATATTTAGTATTGAGATTACTTCATTGTCTATGGTACCTTTTAGGAGGATATAGTTTCCTTCTTTATCTCTTTTAACACTATCTATTTTTGCAGCTACTTGCTTTTTCCACTACAGCTGAAGGAAAATATATTTTGTTCCAATCTTTTACCTTTACTCTATATGTAACTCTCTGCTTCAAATAAATTTCTTCTAATCAGCATATTTTAGGATTCTGGGTTTTTACCCATTCTGCTAAATGCTTACATTTTAAGGGACAGTTCATCCCATTCACATTCAAAGTTATTATTACTAGCTCTTTTTTGCTCTCCATGTTACCTTCCCTCTGTTTGTGTTTTTCCCCCCTTTTCCCCCTTATTTATTCGCCTATTTTGTTTCTGAATACCACCACTTGCAGTGTGTTTGCCCTCCTATATTCAACCCCCCTCCTCTTTCTTTCCCCTTTCCCTTTGCCCCTTCTTCATTCCCTTCCTTCTCTTAGTTGCTCTTTTCCTTCCCCTCCCCTTTTCCCCCTTTCAATACTTGAAATGTAAGATAACTTTTTTAAATTAATTGAGTGTATGTATGTTAACTTTAAGCCAAATCTGATGAGAGTAAGATTCAGGCATTTCTCACCTCCTCCCTTCTTCCCCTCTATTGCAACAGGTACTTTGTACCTCTTAATGTAATGAGATTTACCCCATTCAATCTCCCCCATTCTCCTGTCTCCTTACTGTCCCCCTTTTTAAGGAGGTATTGTTTTTAAATCATTCTATCTGAGTGAGAGAAAGATCATCAGTGTCCTTCACTTCTGACTAAGTATATTCTCTCTAAGAGAGTTACAGTTATCAAAAGTTAGGAGAATTTTTCTCCCAGGTGAGGATATAGCCAGTTTCATCTTTTTGGATAGCAGTTTTTTTTCTTTACACTTTTTTTTTCAACCTTTTCATATGTCTCTTGAGTCTCGTTTCATGTCCAAATTTTTTATTTAGTTCTGGTCTTTTCATCAGGAAAAGTTGGAAGTCTCCCATTTCATTAAATGGCCTTCTTAAGGCTCAGCTTTGCCAGATAGTGGATTTTGACTGCATACTAAGCTCCCTTCCTCTTTGGATTATCTCATTCCAGGCCCTTGATCCCTTAATGTTGATATAGCCAGGTCCTGTGTAATCCTTACTGTGGCTCTTTGGTATTTAAACTGTTTCTTTCCGGCTTCTATTTGGCCACAACATTATTTGGTGTTTTCATTTTAGCATCCCTTTCCAGAGGGGAGCAATGTAGTCTTTCAATAATTATTTTCCCTTCTGGTTCCATGATATCTGGGCAGTTTTCCATCACTGAATCCTGTAATATTAAGTCCAGGGTTTTTTGGTTCTTTTCAATGTTTTCAGGAAGACCAATAATTATTAGGTTGTCTCTCCTCAATTGATTCTTGAAGTCAGTTAGTTTCACTGATGAGGTATTTTACATTTTCTTCTATTTTTTCCAATTTTTTGGTTTTGTTTAACAGAATCTTGTTGTCTCATGAAGTCATTAGTTTCCACAGATTCCATTCTTTTTTAAGAGAACAATTGTCTTCATTTACCTTTTGAAGCTCCTTTTCCAATTGGTCGATTCTAATTTTGAAGGAGTTTTTCATTTGCCCAAATGTAGTTTTGAGAGAATTATTTTCTTTCTGCATTTGCGAAATTGAGGATCTGAGAGAATTATTTTCATTTTGTATTTGTCCAATTGTATTTTCCAAAGATTTGCTTTCTTTTTGCAAGATGTTAATTTTCTGTTGCAATGTGTTAATTTTCTCTTGAGTTTCTTTTCCCAATTTTTCCTGATTTCTTCAATGAAGTCTTTTTGGACTGGAGATCAATTCATATTCTCCTCAAAAGGTCTGTATCTCTCTCCGTTAGAATCTGTGCTTTCAAAATAATTCTCAACGAGCTCCTCTTTCCACTGGCCTTCCTTCATTTTCTTAAGTTCTTGTGTTGGGTGAGGGGCTGGCTCTAAGAGGTTTGATTTTGAATACCCAAGAATTTTTGTTCATTTGGCTTAGTAGCTCCAAGTGGGTTGGTTATTGGGGTGCTGGTTGCTTTCTCTGGATTATTTGGGGCCCTCTCCCTAGACCTGGAGGGAGTAAGGAGTGGTAGCAGTGTCTGAATTTTCCTTGACAAAGGGCTAGGCCCTGGGGGAGGTAGTTAATCTCCCTTTCAGCTGAGGGAACTCTGCTGCCTTAGTTTGAGGGGGTTGAGGGGAGGGTTACTGTTTGTTCTGGGAAGAAGGCTCCACTAAGAGTATGGAGCTCAGGCTCCCAGCCCCTGGTGGGTGTCCTACAGTGCTATGCAACTCTCTCTGCTGGAACTTGCCATCCAGCCTGACTGGGAATCACAAGACCTCCACTCCCCCAACCAAAGATTCCAAGGCTAAAGTTAGTCCTTGGACCTAACACTCACCAAATCCTCCATGGCTAAGGCCAATCCTCTGCCTTCACCCCACTGCTGCTGCTACCCCTGTGCTGTCTGTCTGCTCTCTGTTCCCAGTTTACCCATGGTTTCTTGAGACAGACCTTGAAATAGATGTTCTTCTTGTAGTTTCTTTTTTTCTGGATTTTGTTGATTGAATTTCTGTTAAGAGGTTTCTTTCATGTTATTTTTTGAGGGGAAATCAGGAGACCTTAGCGCAGTGCCTGCCTTCTCTCCACCATCCTGTCCAGAAATAATTCACTTGATATTCTTGACCATTTGTTCTTCCATATGAATTTAGTTACTATTTTTTTCTAACTCACTAAAGTAATTTTTTAGAAGTTTGATTGCTATAACACTAAATAAGTACTTTAAGTTAGATAGAAATGTCATTTTTATTACATTATCTCAGTATATTCCTGAGCAATTGATATTTGCACAGTTATTTAAATCTTATTTTATTTGTGTGAAATGTGTTCTATATTTATTTTCATAAAATTTTTAAGTCTTTCTTGGAAGGGAAATTTCCAGGTATTTTATGCTGTCTGAAGTTATTTTAAATAAATGTCTCTTTCTATCTCATGCTGCTACATCTTGTTAGTAACAGATAGAAATGCTGTGGATATATGTGTATTTTATATCCTGCAACTGCTAAATTTGCTAATTATTTCTAGTAGTGTTTTAGATCATTTTGTAGGGTTCTCTAGGTATATCATCATATTATCTGCAAAGAGTGAGTTTTGTTTCTTCATTGTAAATTCTAATTCCTTCAATTTCCTTTTCTTTTCTTATTGCTAAAGTTAAAATTCCTAATACAATATTGAATAGTGATGATAAGAGATATTCCTGTTTCACCCCTGATCTAATCTGGAATGCTTCTAGCTTATCCCCATTTCCTATATTGCTTGTTGATGGTTTCAGATAGGTACTGCTTATCATCTTAAGGAACAATCCATTTATTCCTGTGTTCTCCAGTGTTTTTAGTAGAAATGGGTGCAGAAATTTGGGAAAAGGTTTTTTTTTTCAGATCTATTGAAATAATCATATGATTTCCATTAGGTTTGGTCAATTATGCTGCTATGTTTCCTAATATTGAACCAACCTTGCATTTCTAATATAAATCCTACTTGATCATAGTGTATTATATTAGTGACAGTTTGCAGTAGTTTTTTTTACTAATATTTAATTTAAATTTTTTCACACATATTCATTAAAGAAATTAGTCTATATTTTTTCCTCTCTCAGTTTTGACTTCCTGGTTTAGATATCAGCACCATATTGGTGTCATAGAAGGAATTTGGCAGAGCTTCTTTTTCACCTGTTTTTTTCAAATAGTTTTCATAGAATTGGAACCAGTTCTTCCTTGAATAGAATTTCTCCTTGAATAGAATTGAATTGTTCCTTGATAGAATTCACTTGTGAATCCATCTGACCTTGGAGTTTATTTTTTCTTAGGGAGTTCATTGATGGCTATTGGAATTTCTTTTTCTGACATAGGGTTATTCAGTATTTAATTTCCTCTTCTTTTAACCTGGCTAATTTTTATTTTTGTAAATATTCATCCATTTCACTTGATTATCAAATTTATTGGTATACATTATTATTTTAATTTCCTCCTCAATGCTGGTAAATTCACCGTTTTCATTTTTGATAGTAGTAATTTGGTTTTCTTTCTTTTTTAATCAAATTTTAACTTATGAGATGTTTCATAATCTCTTGTATTTTTTCATTCTTTATATTTTCTTTTTTTGCTCAATTCAAATTTTCAAGTAGTCATTTTCTTCATTAAGATTCTGAATCTCTTTTTCTAGTTGTTAACTTTCTTATCATAATCTTGTTTGTTCTCTTGTATTCTTGATTTTTTCTTTAGTTTTTCCTTAGTCTCTCTTATTTGGTTTTTAGTCTTTTTCAAGTTCTTCTATTAATTCTTTCTTAGCTTATACTCATTTAATATTTGGGGGTAGAAGAGTCTTTTTTTGCTTCATTATTTTCCTCTGTATTCAAACCAAGTTCTCCATTCTCAAAGCAACTATCCATGGTTGGCTCCCTCTGCCCCCCTTCACTTCTCTTAAATAGATTTTCCTCCCTTTACATTTCTTAGCAACTTGCTGCTACATTCATCTCCAGTCCTGGGATTTGGGGAATTGTGCCTCTGACCTCAGGAGTCAAGACCTGGGATTCATCTCTGCACGCCCCCCACCTCTAAACCACAAGGGTCCTTCCACACACTGAACCAAAAATTGTCCCACATCCAAAGAAATCTCCAGTCACAACCCTCAGCTTTCCCTTTGCTTGGAATTAAGATGGAGAATTGAGCTTCCTGACAATATTTCACAGTCAGCAGCATCCCTGAGACATCATCTCTGCACCCACCAGGCTTGCTGGCTGTCCATCACCCAGGACCACCCTGGCAGCACAGCTGGACTTCATGTCCCTTATCAATAGGGTTTCCTGGTCCTTTAGACACCCACATCCCTCTATTTGTGGGAGGCAAGCATTCCTGTGGCTGAGGCAGAGGCAGTGTCTACTTCCCAACCTGCTGCCTCCAGGACTTGCCTCTTGCTGTTTCAGGAAGTTAGCCTGAAGGAGGTAACACTTCACTTAGGCCTTCCAGAGATCTTCAGAGGACCATTGTTCTTCACTAACTCATTCATTATTGCTGCAAAAAGTTTATCCCAAGGTCCTTTTTTGAGTTATTTATGGGGGAAATCTGGAGAACTTAGAATTTTCTTAACTATTCTACCATCTTTCCAGAACCCTTTTCTCAAGTCTTTTTTTAAAGTACTGAATAAACCAATAAATGTACTTTGTTAGTTGATATCCTATGATAATAGCAATAATAAGAGAGAATTCAGTATTTTTTTCTGTCACCCTTCGATTAAAAAGATGATTTTCATGCAGAACTAAAACTAAGAATTTTTGCATATGGGGATTGGGATGAATTGATCAACTGGAGTATAGATGCTAGCAGACTTAATGACATTCATATACCCTGGGGCATTAAGTAGCCTCTATATTATAGGACCCTAGAGCAAAATTCAAAGGATGCTACCTTAATTATGAGTCTGTTTTTATTGGTAGGTTCCAGTTTATTCCAGGTTCAGTGGTTTTTTTGAATATATTACCATCCTCATTCTAGCCAAAGTGAATTCACCAGTAACCATTATTGTCCTGTTCTAGGTTTTGTCCTTTCCGACATTGTCCTATGTCAGATTCTACCCTGTATCATGATGCCTCATAGGTTTTTGAATGTTTACATTCCTAGTATTCAGCACAATACTTTGCACACAATAATACTTTGCCTTTTAAATATCAGATAAATTAAAAATGGATGTGAATAATATTTTTCAAATAGAGAGTTCTAATGGATTTGAACCCTTTTACATCTTGATAGTAGTTGCTAAAGCTGGATAGCAAACCCTGGACATCTCCATGTCAAGAAGAATGAGATTGATCAAAGTATTTGTTTTTTTACTTTTTAATTTGAGTTTAAGAGAAATTTATGTAAGACTGTTAGCTAGATACATAGCAACATAGAAAAAGAAAAGGGTCAATGTTTTAAGCAAATCTACATCCTGAATATAAACAATTGGTAGTCATGTAACTATCCGGGTCATGTGACCAGCTGGGTCTTCATTTCAAATCTGAACAGCAGCAGTCACCAATGATATCTTATTACAGATAACCTCCACCAGAGAAACAGGTGTCACTATTTCCCCTTTCACCTTAGTAAAACTTTTTTGGAAAGATCAAGTGGAAAATAATTCCCAGCTTCTTTGAGGTGATTGCATTATTTATAAAAATAGTATATGTGTGGGTGGTTTGTTTTTAAATTCCTTGAGTCTTTTTGAAGAAAAATAAATCCTTGATACATGAGAGTCTCCTGGTTGGGCAATATAAGGGTTAGGCAAATGTTAGACTGTCTCATGCTCCATGAGTAAATATGGTTCTGATTAACTTCTAGCAACCAGAAAGGAAAGAACATAAGAAAGTGAGTTTGCTGTAGTAAAAATTCTAAAAATTTGATGAAATGTGTCTTATAAATGAAATCTCAAACCTTTTTTAAAAAGTACACAAGACACTCTCAAGGACAAAATGCATTTATTTTTTAACACACATGATTAGCTTACAGTTTGTGGTGATGGGAAAATGCTATGTAATACAGATTGTCATTTAGCTTTCAATTTCAGAGTAGTTCCTTTGGGTTGTATCCCTTGGCCATGGCGCTAGAGCTCATTTTTCTCCTCTGTCTGAGTACTGAATAGTTTTATGTCTGCTGTCAAGCTGTTTCTCTATGTTCCCAGGCCCACCCTCTGTTTGCAATCTTCTCATTCATTTCTGTGAGCATGTTGAGTTGCTCAACAACATAAACTTGGTCTCACAGGACCTCTTGTACCTGACTGCAAAAATTGACAAGTTAGCTTTAACTAGAAAATGGAGTTTTGAGCTGGAAGCAACTGGGTCAATTTCTCATCCAACAGTATGACTCATTCAGTAGGTAAGCTTGAGTCACTCACTATAGACTCAACTTCATATTATCCAAGAAATCTACTTATTTTTCTCAGACTTACAGTTGGAGTACCAAAGTTGTTGCCACCCATGCTACAGCTTAGTCTCTGTATCACCCTAAAAGTCCAAGACCTAGTTTTCATTTATTGCTCTGGTACACAGTAGGATGAATTTTCCAGTTGTGAATAGTATCATTCGAATCATTCAACCAAATAAGGACATATTGATCAAAAACTCATGGTCTTCCAGGGGTAAAACTAAGATGGTGGAACAGAGATAGCATTCAGTCAAAAATCTCTAAACATCTTGAAAATAATGCTTCAAATTGAATTCTGGAATATCAGAGCCAACATAACATCAGAATAAGTCATTCTTCCAGTCCAAGACAACTTAAGAGATATGTAAAATGCAGGTGGAGGCCAGCCCAGAGGCCATGTGAAGCAACAGTGGCAGGATTAGGTGGTGACAACAGAAATAGCTGCAGCTTCAAGAGCTCCCAAGCCAGATCTGGTAAGGGTATCAGGCAACAAATGAGAAATAAATTATAGGTGGCCCCTGCACTGGCACTGGACATAGGAACAGACACTGCTTGGCAAAGCAATTATTTATATCCAATTCTGGGTCATAGTTCAAAAGCATAGAGGAACATTTGTTGAGTAAGAGAAAGAGAGAGAAATGGCCTTGAGAAGAAGTATTATTTTTAGTGACGAGAGTTCAGGGATCCTAAGGAACAGTACTGTCTGTGTCCTAAAGGAAGAAGGAGGAATGATCAATTGTAATTCCAAGGAATCATAGACAATGAAATAATATTAATGTTGAAACTATATATATATATATATATATATATATATATATATATATATATATATATCAAATGATAAAGCAACAAATTCTTAAAGGAAAAATTAGATGAATTGCAGAAAGGAAAAGACAATGAAACTTTATTAGTAGGAGATGTTAACTATTTTTTCTCAGAGCTTGAAAAATCTAACCATAAAATAAATAAGAAAGAAGTTAAGGAGATAAATTGAATCTTTTAAAATTTGTATATGATTGACCTCTGGAGAAGAATGAATAGGAATAGAAAAGAATATATCTTTCTCTTAACTGTACATGATATCTTCATTTAAAAAATTGACCATGTATTAGGACATATAAAGCTCACAACTAAATAAAAGAAAAGCAGAAACACAAAATACACACTTTTGATACCTTAATGTAATAAAAAATAACATTCAAAAAAGGACCCTGAAAGCATAAATTTAAAAAATAATAGTTATATAATCTTTTAATCCTAACAATGAGTCAAAAAGAAACTACAGAAGCAATCAAAATTTCATTAAATAAAAAATAATAAGAAAGATCTCAGACTTGGGCATCATCCCCCACACTTCAGGATTAGAGGAATATATCAGGAAATTTCTAAAGGTAAAAAGAATATTTAAAAGAAGAAAAGAAGAAACTTTCTATTGGAATGGAGAAGACCAGGACCCATAATCAGAGCAGGATATTGAAGCAAAAAAAGGGTGTTCCCTGGACAAAAAGAAATTATAGAAAAACTAAAAGGACTTAAAGATAAAATAAGATTAAGGAAAACTAAAAACAAAAGCAAGAATAATCCAAGCAAAAACAAGAAAATTATTTTAAAAATCAACAAAATAGAAAGAAGATCAAGAATCTTAAGAACTATTGCATTTTCTGAAAGACATGATTAAAAAAGGAGAGATTTGATAATCATCTTTCAAGTAATTATCAAGAAAACCTTCCCTAATGTTCTAAAACTAAGGGATTAAAATAGAAATTGAACAAGTCTACCAATCATCTCTTTAAAGAGATCTCAAAACGTAATTTCCCTGGAATATTATCACCAAATTCTAGAGTTCCTAGGTCAAGGAGAAAATGTTGCAAGCAGCCCAAAAGAAATGATTCACCTTCCAAGAACCCACAGTCAAGATGAAACAAGATTTAACAGTTTCTCTCCTAGCAGCTAAGATTACAACCAGGTATTACTTGCTCAGCAAAAATTAGTATAATCCTTCAGGTGAAAAAAAAATGGACATTACATGAAAGAGAGGAATTTCAAGTGTTCCTGATGAAAAGACTGGAGCTGAATAGAAAATGAGACTTTCAAATAACCAGACTCAAATAAGCATAAAAAGGTAGACAGAGAAGAGAAATCATAAAGGATTTGATAGGGTTGAAGTGTTTTTATTCCTACATTAGAAAATATTTGTAGCATCTGAACACTTTCTCATTATTAGGGAAGTTAGAGATATAACTAGACAGAAAACTCACATCTAAGTTGATTATGATGGGATATTTATCTAAAAACTAAAATTAATATTTGAGAAATATGAATGCAATGGATAAAGGTGGAAAGGAGAAGTAGAATGTGTTAAATTATCTGACATAAAAGAGAACTGAAAAGAATTTATAGTGAAAGGGATAAGGGGGAAGGGGAGGGAGAGTGCATAAACCTTACTTTCATCAGATTTGGTTCAAAAAAGGAATAATACAATCAATTTAATGTAGAAATGCATCTTCCCATACAGGAAATCAGGAGGATAAGTGAAGATGAAAATAAGGTCTGATAGAAGGGAGAACATTTTGGAGGTAAAAGTCAGAAGAAAAACACTTTTGAGAATGGGAAGTGGGACAGGAAAGGGATTGTAGGATAAACAGGGGGAAATAGAATAGAAAGAAACACATAGTTGGTAATCATTACAATGACTCAATTATAGTAAGTTTCTCTGATAAAGACTGCATTTCTCAAATTGAATCAATGATTACAAATAAGAATAATTCAACAATGGTCAAAGGATA